>NC_092877.1:170630107-170896972 GCF_028372415.1 Notamacropus eugenii | reverse complement strand
CCTAACACTAAAAATGCTCTTGATTCTAACCCTAATCCTAATCCTACCCCAAAGCCTAACACTAAAAATGAGCTTGATTCTAACTCTAATCCTAACCCTAACATTAACCCTAACACTAACCCTCGATTCTACGAAAGCTAACCCTATACCTAACTGTGACCCTAACACTACCCTTAAATGCACTCGATTCTAACCCTCACCCTAAACATAACCCTAACCCTAACCCTAATCCTAACCCTAAATGCACTGGATTCTAACCATAACTCTAATCCTAATGTGCTTGATTCTAACACTAACTCTAAATCGTCAATATCAACACTAACGCTAACCCTAAATGCACTCGATTCCAACCCAAAAGGCAATCCTGACCCTAACCCTAACCATAACCCTGGATTCTACGAAAGCTAACTTTATACATATCTCTACCCCTAACACTATCCTTAAATGCACTCGATTCTAACCCTCACCCTGAACATAACCCTAACCCTAACCTTAATCCTAACCCTAAATGCACTGGATTCTAACCATAACTCTAACCCTAATGTGCTCGATTATAACCCTAACACTAAATCGTCAATTTCAACACTAAGCCTAACCCTAAATGCACTAGACTCTAACGCAGAGGCAATCGTGACCCTAAGCCTAACCTTAAACCTCGATTCTACCAACACAACCTTAACCCTAATCCTAACCCTACTCTTATCCCTACCTCTATATGCACTCTACCCTAATCCTAACCCAACCCCTAACACTAAAATGCGCTTGACTCTAACCTAACCCTAACCCTCAATCTACGAAACCTAACCCTAAACCTAACTCTAACCCTAAAACTATCCTTAAATGCTCTCGATTCTAATCCTGACCCTAATAACCCTAACCCTAACCCTAAGCCTAAATGCTGTGGATTCTAACCATAACTCTAACCCTCATGTGCTTGATTCTAAGCCTCACACTGAAATCGTCAATCTCAACACTAACCCTAACCCTAAATGCACTCGAGTGTAACCCAAAAGGCAATCCTGACGCTAAGCCTAACCCCAAACTTCGATTCTACCAACACAAACCCTAACCCTAATCCTAACCCTACCCCTACCCCTACCCCTAAATGCACTCTAACCCTACCCCTACCCCTAACACTAACCCTAACCCTAACGAATTCTTACCAGAACTCCAACCCTAAGTGAGCTCGATTCTAACCCTAACACTAAATCGACAATTTCAACACTCTCCCTAAGCCTAAGTGCACTGGATTCTAACCCAAAAGCCATTCCTGACCCTAAGCCTAACCCTTAACCTCGATTCTACCAACACAAACCTTAACCCTAATCCTAACCCTATTTCTACCCCTACCCTTAAATGCACTCTAAGCCATACCCTAAAGAAATGCAGAACACTAAAAATGCGCCTGATTCTAACCCTAACCCTAACCCTAAGCCTAACCTTAAGCCGAACCCTCGATTCTACGAAAGCGAACACTAAACCTAACTCTAAGCCTAGCACTATCCTCAAATGCTCTCGATTTTAACCCTGACCCTAAACCTAACCCTAACCCTAAACCTAACCCTAAATGCCCTGAATTTTAACCATAACTCTAACCCTAAATGTACTCGATTCAAACCCTCAAACTAAATCGTCAATTTCAACACTAACCCAAAGCCTAAATACACTTGATTCTGATTCCAAATGCAATCCTGACCCTAAGCCTAAACCTAAACCTCCATTCTACCAACACAAACCTTACCCCTCATCCTAACCCTACCCCTACCACTAGCCCTAAAAGCACTTTAACCCTAACCCTCACCCTAACGCTAACACTAAAACTGTGCTTGATTCTAACCTTAACCCTGACCCTAAGCCTAACACTCGATTCTACGGAAGCTAACCCTAAAGCTAACTCTAACGCTAGCACTATCCTTAAATGCTCTCGATTCTAACCCTGACCCTAAACCTACCCCTAACCCTACCCCTAACCCTACCCCTAACCCTAACCCTAAATGCACTGAATTCTAATCATAACTCTATCCCTAAATGTGCTTCATCCTAACGCTAGAACTAAATTATCAATTTCAACACTACCCGTAAGCCTAAATGCTCTGAATTATGACCGAAAATGCTCTCCTGACCCTAAGCCTAACCCAAAACCTCGATTCCAGCAACACAATCCCTAACCCTAATCCTAACCCAACTCGTCCACTACCCCTAAATGCACTCAAACCCCAACCTTAACATCAACCCTAACACTAAAAATGCGCTTGATTCTAACCCTAATCCTAACAATAACACCAACCCTAAAACTGACCCTCGATTCTACGAAAGCTAACGCTATACCTAACTCTAACCCTAACACTATCCTTAAATGCACTCGATTCTAACCCGCACCCTAAACATAACCCTAACCCTACCCCTAATCCTAAACCTAAATGCACTGGATTCTAGCCATAACTCTAATCCTAATGTGCTTGATTCTAACACTAACTCTAAATCGTCAATCTCAACACTAACCCTAACCCTAAATGCACTCGATTCTAACCCAAAAGGCAATCCTGATCCTAACCCTAACCCTAATCCTCCATTCTACGAAAGCTAAACTTATACATAACTCTACCCCTAACACTATCCTTAAATGCACTCGATTCTAACCCTCACCCTAAACATAACCCTAACCCTAACCCTAATCTTAACCCTAAAAGCCCTGGATTCTAACCGTATCTCTAATCCTAATGTGCTCGATTCTAACACTAACTCTAAATCGTCAATCTCAACACTAAGACTTACGCTAAATGCACTCGACTCGAACACAAACGGCAATCCTGACACTAAGCCTAACCCTAAACCTCGATTCTACCAACACAAACCCTAACCCAAATCCTAACCCTACTCCTATCCCTACCTGTGTATGCACTCTAACCCTAACCCTAAGCCAACCCCTAACACTAAAAATGCGCTTGATTCTAACCCTAACCCTAACGCTCACCCTCAATTCTACGAAACCTAACCCTAAACCTAACTCTAACCCTAACACTATCCTTAAATGCTCTCGATTCTAATCCTGACCCTAATAAAACTAACCCTAATCCTAAGCCTAAATGCTGTGGATTCTAACCATAACTCTAACCCTAATGTGCTCGATTCTAACCCTAACACTAAATCGACAATTTCAACACTATCCCGAAGCCTAAATGCACTGGATTCTAACCCAAAAGCCATTCCTGACCCTAAGCCCAACACTAAACCTCGATTCTACCAACACAAACCTTAACCCTAATCCTAACTCTACTCATACCCCTACTACTAAATACACTCTAAGCCATACCCTGAAGAAAACCACAACACTAAAAATGCGCCTGATTCTAACCCTAACCCTAACCCTAAGCCTTACCTTAAGCCTAACCCTCGATTCTACGAAAGCGAAGGCTAAGCCTAACTCTAACCCTAGCACTATCCTCAAATGCTCTCCATTTTAACCCTGACCCTAACCCTAACCCTAACCCTAAATGCACTGAATTCTAACCATAACTCTAACCCTAAATGTGCTCGATTCAAACCCTAACACTAAACCGTCAATTTAAACACTAAGCCAAAGCCTAAATACACTCGATTCTGATCCAAAATCCAATCCTGACCCTAAGCCTAAACCTAAACCTCGATTCTACCCACACAAACCTTAACCCTAATCCTAACCCTACTTCTATCCCTACCTCTATATGCACTCTAACCCTAACCCTAACTCAACCCCTAACACTAAAAATGTGCTTGATTGCAACCCTAACCCTAACCCTCAATTCTACGAAACCTAACCCTAAACCTAACTCTAACCCTAACACTATCCTTAAATGCTCTCGATTCTAATCCTGACCCTGACAACACTACCCCTAACCCTAAGCCTAAATGCAGTGGATTCTAACCATAACTCTAACCCTAATGTGCTCGATTCTAAGCCTCACACTAAATCGTCAATCTCAACACTAACCCTAACCCTAAATGCTCTCGATTGTAACCCAAAAGGCAATCCTGACCCTATGCCTAACAATAAACTTCGATTCTACCAACACAAACCCTAACCCTAAACATAACCCTACCCCTACCCCTACCCCTAAATGCACTCTAACCCCACCCCTACCCCTAACACTAACCCTAACCCTAACGAATTCTTACCCAAACTCTAACCTTAAATGTGCTAGATTCTAACCCTAACACTAAATCGACAATTTCAACACTATCCCTAAGCCTAAGTGCACTGGATTCTAACCCAAAAGCCATTCCTGACCTAAGCCTAACCCTTAACCTCGATTGTACCAACACAAACCTTAACCCTAATCCTAACCCTACTCCTACCCCTACCCCTAAATGCACTGTAAGCCATACCCTGACGAAAACCAGAACACTAAAAATGCGCCTGATTCTAACCTTAACCCTAACCCTAAGCCTAACCTTAAGCCTAACCCTCGATTCTACGAAAGTGAACGCTAAACCTAACTCTAACCCTAGCACTGTCCTTAAATGCTCTCGATTTTAACCCTGACCCTAACCCTAACCCTAACCCTAAATGCACTGAATTCTAACCATAACTCTAACCCTAAATGTGCTCGATTCAAACCCTACCACTAAAGCGTCAATTTGAACACTAACCCAAAGCCTAAATACACTCGATTCTGATTCAAAATGCAATCCTGACCCTAAGCCTAAACCTAAACCTCGATTCTACCAACACAAACCTTAACCCTAATCCTAACCCTACCCGTACCACTAGCCCTAAAAGCACTTTAACCCTAACCCTCACCCTAACGCTAACACTAAAACTGTTCTTGATTCTAACCCTAACCCTCAACCTAAGGCTAACCCTAAGCCTAACCCTCGATTCTACGAAAGCTAACCCTAAAGCTAACGCTAATCCTAGCACTATCATTAAAAGGTCTCGATTCTAACCCTGACCCTAAATCTAACCCTAACCCTAACCCTAAATGCACTGAATTCCAACCATAACTCTATCCCTAAACGTGCTTGATTCTAACGCTAAAACTAAATCATCAATTTCAACACTAACCCTAAGCTTAAATGCTCTGAATTATGACCCAAAATGCTCTCCTGACCCTAAGCCTAACCCAAAACCTCGATTCTACCACCACAAATCCTAACCCTAATCCTAAACCAACTCCTCCTCTATCCCTAAATGCACTGAAATCTTAACCCTAACCCCAACCCTAACACTAAAAATGCTCTTGATTCTAACCCTAATCCTAATCCTACCCCAAAGCCTAACACTAAAAATGAGCTTGATTCTAACTCTAATCCTAACCCTAACATTAACCCTAACACTAACCCTCGATTCTACGAAAGCTAACCCTATACCTAACTGTGACCCTAACACTACCCTTAAATGCACTCGATTCTAACCCTCACCCTAAACATAACCCTAACCCTAACCCTAATCCTAACCCTAAATGCACTGGATTCTAACCATAACTCTAATCCTAATGTGCTTGGTTCTAACACTAACTCTAAATCGTCAATATCAACACTAACGCTAACCCTAAATGCACTCGATTCCAACCCAAAAGGCAATCCTGACCCTAACCCTAACCATAACCCTGGATTCTACGAAAGCTAACTTTATACATAACTCTACCCCTAACACTATCCTTAAATGCACTCGATTCTAACCCTCACCCTGAACATAACCCTAACCCTAACCTTAATCCTAACCCTAAATGCACTGGATTCTAAACATAACTCTAACCCTAATGTGCTCGATTATAACCCTAACACTAAATCGTCAATTTCAACACTAAGCCTAACCCTAAATGCACTAGACTCTAACGCAGAAGGCAATCGTGACCCTAAGCCTAACCTTAAACCTCGATTCTACCAACACAAACCTTAACCCTAATCCTAACCCTACTCTTATCCCTACCTCTATATGCACTCTAACCCTAATCCTAACCCAACCCCTAACACTAAAAATGCGCTTGACTCTAACCCTAACCCTAACCCTCAATTCTACGAAACCTAACCCTAAACCTAACTCTAACCCTAAAACTATCCTTAAATGGTCTCGATTCTAATCCTGACCCTAATAACCCTAACCCTAACCCTAAGCCTAAATGCTGTGGATTCTAACCATAACTCTAACCCTCATGTGCTTGATTCTAAGCCTCACACTAAATCGTCAATCTCAACACTAACCCTAACCCTAAATGCACTCGAGTGTAACCCAAAAGGCAATCCTGACGCTAAGCCTAACGCCAAACTTCGATTCTACCAACACAAACCCTAACCCTAATCCTAACCCTACCCCTACCCCTACCCCTAAATGCACTCTAACCCTACCCCTACCCCTAACACTAACCCTAACCCTAACGAATTCTTACCAGAACTCCAACCCTAAGTGAGCTCGATTCTAACCCTAACACTAAATCGACAATTTCAACACTCTCCCTAAGCCTAAGTGCACTGGATTCTAACCCAAAAGCCATTCCTGACCCTAAGCCTAACCCTTAACCTCGATTCTACCAACACAAACCTTAACCCTAATCCTAACCCTATTTCTACCCCTACCCTTAAATGCACTCTAAGCCATACCCTAAAGAAATGCAGAACACTAAAAATGCGCCTGATTCTAACCCTAACCCTAACCCTAAGCCTAACCTTAAGCCGAACCCTCGATTCTACGAAAGCGAACACTAAACCTAACTCTAAGCCTAGCACTATCCTCAAATGCTCTCGATTTTAACCCTGACCCTAAACCTAACCCTAACCCTAAACCTAACCCTAAATGCCCTGAATTTTAACCATAACTCTAACCCTAAATGTGCTCGATTCAAACCCTCAAACTAAATCGTCAATTTCAACACTAACCCAAAGCCTAAATACACTTGATTCTGATTCCAAATGCAATCCTGACCCTAAGCCTAAACCTAAACCTCCATTCTACCAACACAAACCTTACCCCTCATCCTAACCCTACCCCTACCACTAGCCCTAAAAGCACTTTAACCCTAACCCTCACCCTAACGCTAACACTAAAACTGTGCTTGATTCTAACCTTAACCCTCACCCTAAGCCTAACACTCGATTCTACGGAAGCTAACCCTAAAGCTAACTCTAACGCGAGCACTATCCTTAAATGCTCTCGATTCTAACCCTGACCCTAAACCTACCCCTAACCCTACCCCTACCCCTAACCCTAACCCTAAATGCACTGAATTCTAATCATAACTCTATCCCTAAATGTGCTTCATCCTAACGCTAGAACTAAATTATCAATTTCAACACTACCCGTAAGCCTAAATGCTCTGAATTATGACCGAAAATGCTCTCCTGACCCTAAGCCTAACCCAAAACCTCGATTCCAGCAACACAATCCCTAACCCTAATCCTAACCCAACTCGTCCACTACCCCTAAATGCACTCAAACCCCAACCTTAACATCAACCCTAACACTAAAAATGCGCTTGATTCTAACCCTAATCCTAACAATAACACTAACCCTAAAACTGACCCTCGATTCTACGAAAGCTAACGCTATACCTAACTCTAACCCTAACACTATCCTTAAATGCACTCGATTCTAACCCGCACCCTAAACATAACCCTAACCCTACCCCTAATCCTAAACCTAAATGCACTGGATTCTAGCCATAACTCTAATCCTAATGTGCTTGATTCTAACACTAACTCTAAATCGTCAATCTCAACACTAACCCTAACCCTAAATGCACTCGATTCTAACCCAAAAGGCAATCCTGATCCTAACCCTAACCCTAATCCTCCATTCTACGAAAGCTAAACTTATACATAACTCTACCCCTAACACTATCCTTAAATGCACTCGATTCTAACCCTCACCCTAAACATAACCCTAACCCTAACCCCTAATCTTAACCCTAAAAGCCCTGGATTCTAACCGTATCTCTAATCCTAATGTGCTCGATTCTAACACTAACTCTAAATCGTCAATCTCAACACTAAGACTTACGCTAAATGCACTCAACTCGAACACAAACGGCAATCCTGACACTAAGCCTAACCCTAAACCTCGATTCTACCAACACAAACCCTAACCCAAATCCTAACCCTACTCCTATCCCTACCTGTGTATGCACTCTAACCCTAACCCTAAGCCAACCCCTAACACTAAAAATGCGCTTGATTCTAACCCTAACCCTAACGCTCACCCTCAATTCTACGAAACCTAACCCTAAACCTAACTCTAACCCTAACACTATCCTTAAATGCTCTCGATTCTAATCCTGACCCTAATAAAACTAACCCTAACCCTAAGCCTAAATGCTGTGGATTCTAACCATAACTCTAACCCTAATGTGCTCGATTCTAACCCTAACACTAAATCGACAATTTCAACACTATCCCGAAGCCTAAATGCACTGGATTCTAACCCAAAAGCCATTCCTGACCCTAAGCCCAACCCTAAACCTCGATTCTACCAACACAAACCTTAACCCTAATCCTAACTCTACTCATACCCCTACCACTAAATGCACTCTAAGCCATACCCTGAAGAAAACCACAACACTAAAAATGCGCCTGATTCTAACCCTAACCCTAACCCTAAGCCTTACCTTAAGCCTAACCCTCGATTCTACGAAAGCGAAGGCTAAGCCTAACTCTAACCCTAGCACTATCCTCAAATGCTCTCCATTTTAACCCTGACCCTAACCCTAACCCTAACCCTAAATGCACTGAATTCTAACCATAACTCTAACCCTAAATGTGCTCGATTCAAACCCTAACACTAAACCGTCAATTTAAACACTAAGCCAAAGCCTAAATGCACTCGATTCTGATCCAAAATCCAATCCTGACCCTAAGCCTAAACCTAAACCTCGATTCTACCCACACAAACCTTAACCCTAATCCTAACCCTACTTCTATCCCTACCTCTATATGCACTCTAACCCTAACCCTAACTCAACCCCTAACACTAAAAATGTGCTTGATTGCAACCCTAACCCTAACCCTCAATTCTACGAAACCTAACCCTAAACCTAACTCTAACCCTAACACTATCCTTAAATGCTCTCGATTCTAATCCTGACCCTGAAAACACTAACCCTAACCCTAAGCCTAAATGCAGTGGATTCTAACCATAACTCTAACCCTAATGTGCTCGATTCTAAGCCTCACACTAAATCGTCAATCTCAACACTAACCCTAACCCTAAATGCTCTCGATTGTAACCCAAAAGGCAATCCTGACCCTATGCCTAACAATAAACTTCGATTCTACCAACACAAACCCTAACCCTAAACATAACCCTACCCCTACCCCTACCCCTAAATGCACTCTAACCCCACCCCTACCCCTAACACTAACCCTAACCCTAACGAATTCTTACCCAAACTCTAACCTTAAATGTGCTAGATTCTAACCCTAACACTAAATCGACAATTTCAACACTATCCCTAAGCCTAAGTGCACTGGATTCTAACCCAAAAGCCATTCCTGACCTAAGCCTAACCCTTAACCTCGATTGTACCAACACAAACCTTAACCCTAATCCTAACCGTACTCCTACCCCTACCCCTAAATGCACTCTAAGCCATACCCTGATGAAAACCAGAACACTAAAAATGCGCCTGATTCTAACCTTAACCATAACCCTAAGCCTAACCTTAAGCCTAACCCTCGATTCTACGAAAGTGAACGCTAAACCTAACTCTAACCCTAGCACTGTCCTTAAATGCTCTCGATTTTAACCCTGACCCTAACCCTAACCCTAACCCTAAATGCACTGAATTCTAACCATAACTCTAACCCTAAATGTGCTTGATTCAAACCCTACCACTAAAGCGTCAATTTGAACACTAACCCAAAGCCTAAATACACTCGATTCTGATTCAAAATGCAATCCTGACCCTAAGCCTAAACCTAAACCTCGATTCTACCAACACAAACCTTAACCCTAATCCTAACCCTACCCGTACCACTAGCCCTAAAAGCACTTTAACCCTAACCCTCACCCTAACGCTAACACTAAAACTGTTCTTGATTCTAACCCTAACCCTCAACCTAAGGCTAACCCTAAGCCTAACCCTCGATTCTACGAAAGCTAACCCTAAAGCTAACGCTAATCCTAGCACTATCATTAAAAGGTCTCGATTCTAACCCTGACCCTAAATCTAACCCTAACCCTAACCCTAAATGCACTGAATTCCAACCATAACTCTATCCCTAAACGTGCTTGATTCTAACGCTAAAACTAAATCATCAATTTCAACACTAACCCTAAGCTTAAATGCTCTGAATTATGACCCAAAATGCTCTCCTGACCCTAAGCCTAACCCAAAACCTCGATTCTACCACCACAAATCCTAACCCTAATCCTAAACCAACTCCTCCTCTATCCCTAAATGCACTGAAACCCTAACCCTAACCCCAACCCTAACACTAAAAATGCTCTTGATTCTAACCCTAATCCTAATCCTAACCCAAAGCCTAACACTAAAAATGACCTTGATTCTAACTCTAATCCTAACCCTAACATTAACCCTAACACTAACCCTCGATTCTACGAAAGCTAACCCTATACCTAACTGTGACCCTCACACTACCCTTAAATGCACTCGATTCTAACCCTCACCCTAAACATAACCCTAACCCTAACCCTAATCCTAACCCTAAATGCACTGGATTCTAACCATAACTCTAATCCTAATGTGCTTGATTGTAACACTAACTCTAAATCGTCAATATCAACACTAACGCTAACCCTAAATGCACTCGATTCCAACCCAAAAGGCAATCCTGACCCTAACCCTAACCATAACCCTGGATTCTACGAAAGCTAACTTTATACATAACTCTACCCCTAACACTATCCTTAAATGCTCTCGATTCTAATCCTCACCCTGACAACACTAACCCTAACCCTAAGCCTAAATGCAGTGGATTCTAACCATAACTCTAACCCTAATGTGCTCGATTCTAAGCCTCACACTAAATCGTCAATCTCAACACTAACCCTAACCCTAAATGCTCTCGATTGTAACCCAAAAGGCAATCCTGACCCTATGCCTAACAATAAACTTCGATTCTACCAACACAAACACTAACCCTAATCATAACCCTACCCCTACCCCTACCCCTAAATGCACTCTAACCCCACCCCTACCCCTAACACTAACCCTAACCCTAACGAATTCTTACCCAAACTCTAACCTTAAATGTGCTAGATTCTAACCCTAACACTAAATCGACAATTTCAACACTATCCCCAAGCCTAAGTGCACTGGATTCTAACCCAAAAGCCATTCCCGACCTAAGCCTAACCCTTAACCTCGATTGTACCAACACAAACCTTAACCCTAATCCTAACCCTACTCCTACCCCTACCCCTAAATGCACTGTAAGCCAGACCCTGACGAAAACCAGAACACTAAAAATGCGCCTGATTCTAACCTTAACCCTAACCCTAAGCCTAACCTTAAGCCTAACCCTCGATTCTACGAAAGCGAAGGCTAAACCTAACTCTAACCCTAGCACTGTCCTTAAATGCTCTCGATTTTAACCCTGACCCTAACCCTAACCCTAACCCTAAATGCACTGAATTCTAACCATAACTCTAACCCTAAATGTGCTCGATTCAAACCCTCAAACTAAATCGTCAATTTGAACACTAACCCAAAGCCTAAATACACTCGATTCTGATTCAAAATGCAATCCTGACCCTAAGCCTAAACCTAAACCTCGATTCTACCAACACAAACCTTAACCCTAATCCTAACCCTACCCGTACCACTAGCCCTAAAAGCACTTTAACCCTAACCCTCACCCTAACGCTAACACTAAAACTGTTCTTGATTCTAACCCTAACCCTCAACCTAAGGCTAACCCTAAGCCTAACCCTCGATTCTACGAAAGCTAACCCTAAAGCTAACGCTAACCCTAGCACTATCATTAAAAGGTCTCGATTCTAACCCTGACCCTAAACCTAACCCTAACCCTAACCCTAACCCTAACCCTAAATGCACTGAATTCCAACCATAACTCTATCCCTAAACGTGCTTGATTCTAACGCTAAAACTAAATCATCAATTTCAACACTAACCCTAAGCTTAAATGCTCTGAATTATAACCCAAAATGCTCTCCTGACCCTAAGCCTAACCCAAAACCTCGATTCTACCACCACAAATCCTAACCCTAATCCTAAACCAACTCCTCCTCTATCCCTAAATGCACTGAAACCCTAACCCTAACCCCAACCCTAACACTAAAAATGCTCTTGATTCTAACCCTAATCCTAATCCTAACCCCAACCCTAACACTAAAAATGAGCTTGATTCTAACCCTAATCCTAACCCTAACATTAACCCTAACACTAACCCTCGATTCTACGAAAGCTAACCCTATACCTAACTGTGACCTTAACACTACCCTTAAATGCACTCGATTCTAACCCTCACCCTAAACATAACCCTAACCCTAACCTTAATCCTAACCCTAAATGCACTGGATTCTAACCATAACTCTAACCCTAATGTGCTCGATTATAACCCTAACACTAAATCGTCAATCTCAACACTAAGCCTAACCCTAAATGCACTCGACTCTAACCCAAACGGCAATCCTGACCCTAAGCCTAACCTTAAACCTCGATTCTACCAACACAAACCTTAACCCTAATCCTAACCCTACTCTTATCCCTACCTCTATATGCACTCTAACCCTAATCCTAACCCAACCCCTAACACTAAAAATGCGCTTGACTCTAACCCTAACCCTAACCCTCAATTCTACGAAACCTAACGCTAAACCTAACTCTAACCCTAAAACTATCCTTAAATGCTCTCGATTCTAATCCTGACCCTAATAACCCTAACCCTAACCCTAACCCTAAATGCTGTGGATTCTAACCATAACTCTAACCCTCATGTGCTTGATTCTAAGCCTCACACTAAATCGTCAATCTCAACACTAACCCTAACCCTAAATGCACTCGAGTGTAACCCAAAAGGCAATCCTGACGCTAAGCCTAACCCCAAACTTCGATTCTACCAACACAAACCCTAACCCTAATCCTAACCCTACCCCTACCCCTACCCCTAAATGCACTCTAACCCTACCCCTACCCCTAACACTAACCCTAACCCTAACGAATTCTTACCCGAACTCCAACCCTAAGTGAGCTCGATTCTAACCCTAACACTAAATCGACAATTTCAACACTCTCCCTAAGCCTAAGTGCACTGGATTCTAACCCAAAAGCCATTCCTGACCCTAAGCCTAACCCTTAACCTCGATTCTACCAACACAAACCTTAACCCTAATCCTAACCCTATTTCTACCCCTACCCTTAAATGCACTCTAAGCCATACCCTAAAGAAATGCAGAACACTAAAAATGCGCCTGATTCTAACCCTAACCCTAACCCTAAGCCTAACCTTAAGCCGAACCCTCGATTCTACGAAAGCGAACACTAAACCTAACTCTAAGCCTAGCACTATCCTCAAATGCTCTCGATTTTAACCCTGACCCTAAACCTAACCCTAACCCTAAACCTAACCCTAAATGCCCTGAATTTTAACCATAACTCTAACCCTAAATGTACTCGATTCAAACCCTCAAACTAAATCGTCAATTTCAACACTAACCCAAAGCCTAAATACACTTGATTCTGATTCCAAATGCAATCCTGACCCTAAGCCTAAACCTAAACCTCGATTCTACCAACACAAACCTTACCCCTCATCCTAACCCTACCCCTACCACTAGCCCTAAAAGCACTTTAACCCTAACCCTCACCCTAACGCTAACACTAAAACTGTGCTTGATTCTAACCTTAACCCTCATCCTAAGCCTAACACTCGATTCTGCGGAAGCTAACCCTAAACCTAACTCTAACCCTAGCACTATCCTTAAATGCTCTCGATTCTAACCCTGACCCTAAACCTACCCCTAACCCTACCCCTAACCCTAACCCTAACCCTAAATGCACTGAATTCTAATCATAACTCTATCCCTAAATGTGCTTCATCCTAACGCTAGAACTAAATTATCAATTTCAACACTACCCGTAAGCCTAAATGCTCTGAATTATGACCGAAAACGCTCTCCTGACCCTAAGCCTAACCCAAAACCTCGATTCCAGCAACACAATCCCTAACCCTAATCCTAACCCAACTCGTCCACTACCCCTAAATGCACTCAAATCCCAACCTTAACATCAACCCTAACACTAAAAATGCGCTTGATTCTAACCCTAATCCTAACAATAACACTAACCCTAAAACTGACCCTCGATTCTACGAAAGCTAACGCTATACCTAACTCTAACCCTAACACTATCCTTAAATGCACTCGATTCTAACCCGCACCCTAAACATAACCCTAACCCTACCCCTAATCCTAAACCTAAATGCACTGGATTCTAGCCATAACTCTAATCCTAATGTGCTTGATTCTAACACTAACTCTAAATCGTCAATCTTAACACTAACCCTAACCCTAAATGCACTCGATTCTAACCCAAAAGGCAATCCTGATCCTAACCCTAACCCTAATCCTCCATTCTACGAAAGCTAAACTTATACATAACTCTACCCCTAACACTATCCTTAAATGCACTCGATTCTAACCCTCACCCTAAACATAACCCTAACCCTAACCCCTAATCTTAACCCTAAAAGCCCTGGATTCTAACCGTATCTCTAATCCTAATGTGCTCGATTCTAACACTAACTCTAAATCGTCAATCTCAACACTAAGACTTACGCTAAATGCACTCGACTCTAACCCAAACGGCAATCCTGACACTAAGCCTAACCCTAAACCTCGATTCTACCAACACAAACCCTAACCCAAATCCTAACCCTACTCCTATCCCTACCTGTATATGCACTCTAACCCTAACCCTAACCCAACCCCTAACACTAAAAATGCGCTTGATTCTAACCCTAACCCTAACGCTCACCCTCAATTCTACGAAACCTAACCCTAAACCTAACTCTAACCCTAACACTATCCTTAAATGCTCTCGATTCTAATCCTGACCCTAATAAAACTAACCCTAACCCTAAGCCTAAATGCTGTGGATTCTAACCATAACTCTAACCCTAATGTGCTCGATTCTAACCCTAACACTAAATCGACAATTTCAACACTATCCCGAAGCCTAAATGCACTGGATTCTAACCCAAAAGCCATTCCTGACCCTAAGCCCAACCCTAAACCTCGATTCTACCAACACAAACCTTAACCCTAATCCCAACTCTACTCATACCCCTACCACTAAATGCACTCTAAGCCATACCCTGAAGAAAACCTCAACACTAAAAATGCGCCTGATTCTAACCCTAACCCTAACCCTAAGCCTTACCTTAAGCCTAACCCTCGATTCTACTAAAGCGAAGGCTAAGCCTAACTCTAACCCTAGCACTATCCTCAAATGCTCTCCATTTTAACCCTGACCCTAACCCTAACCCTAACCCTAAATGCACTGAATTCTAACCATAACTTTAACCCTAAATGTGCTCGATTCAAACCCTAACACTAAACCGTCAATTTAAACACTAAGCCAAAGCCTAAATACACTCGATTCTGATCCAAAATCCAATCCTGACCCTAAGCCTAAACCTAAACCTCGATTCTACCCACACAAACCTTAACCCTAATCCTAACCCTACTTCTGTCCCTACCTCTATATGCACTCTAACCCTAACCCTAACTCAACCCCTAACACTAAAAATGTGCTTGATTGTAACCCTAACCCTAACCCTCAATTCTACGAAACCTAACCCTAAACCTAACTCTAACCCTAACACTATCCTTAAATGCTCTCGATTCTAATCCTCACCCTGACAACACTAACCCTAACCCTAAGCCTAAATGCAGTGGATTCTAACCATAACTCTAACCCTAATGTGCTCGATTCTAAGCCTCACACTAAATCGTCAATCTCAACACTAACCCTAACCCTAAATGCTCTCGATTGTAACCCAAAAGGCAATCCTGACCCTATGCCTAACAATAAACTTCGATTCTACCAACACAAACCCTAACCCTAATCATAACCCTACCCCTACCCCTACCCCTAAATGCACTCTAACCCCACCCCTACCCCTAACACTAACCCTAACCCTAACGAATTCTTACAAAAACTCTAACCTTAAATGTGCTAGATTCTAACCCTAACACTAAATCGACAATTTCAACACTATCCCTAAGCCTAAATGCACTGGATTCTAACCCAAAAGCCATTCCTGACCTAAGCCTAAACCTTAACCTCGATTGTACCAACACAACCCTTAACCCTAAACCTAACCCTACTCCTACCCCTACCCCTAAATGCACTGTAAGCCATACCCTGAAGAAAACCAGAACACTAAAATGCGCCTGATTCTAACCTTAACCCTAACCCTAAGCCTAACCTTAAGCCTAACCCTCGATTCTACGAAAGTGAACGCTAAACCTAACTCTAACCCTAGCACTGTCCTTAAATGTTCTCGATTTTAATCCTGACCCTAACCCTAACCCTAACCCTAAATGCACTGAATTCTAACCATAACTCTAACCCTAAATGTGCTCGATTCAAACCCTAACACTATACCGTCAATTTAAACACTAAGCCAAAGCCTAAATACACTCGATTCTGATCCAAAATCCAATCCTGACTCTAAGCCTAAACCTAAACCTCGATTCTACCCACACAAACCTTAACCCTAATCCTAACCCTACTTCTATCCCTACCTCTATATGCACTCTAACCCTAACCCTAACTCAACCCCTAACACTAAAAATGTGCTTGATTGTAACCCTAACCCTAACCCTCAATTCTACGAAACCTAACCCTAAACCTAACTCTAACCCTAACACTATCCTTAAATGCTCTCGATTCTAATCCTCACCCTGACAACACTAACCCTAACCCTAAGCCTAAATGCAGTGGATTCTAACCATAACTCTAACCCTAATGTGCTCGATTCTAAGCCTCACACTAAATCGTCAATCTCAACACTAACCCTAACCCTAAATGCTCTCGATTGTAACCCAAAAGGCAATCCTGACCCTATGCCTAACAATAAACTTCGATTCTACCAACACAAACCCTAACCCTAATCATAACCCTACCCCTACCCCTACCCCTAAATGCACTCTAACCCCACCCCTACCCCTAACACTAACCCTAACCCTAACGAATTCTTACCCAAACTCTAACCTTAAATGTGCTAGATTCTAACCCTAACACTAAATCGACAATTTCAACACTATCCCTAAGCCTAAATGCACTGGATTCTAACCCAAAAGCCATTCCTGACCTAAGCCTAAACCTTAACCTCGATTGTACCAACACAACCCTTAACCCTAAACCTAACCCTACTCCTACCCCTACCCCTAAATGCACTGTAAGCCATACCCTGAAGAAAACCAGAACACTAAAATGCGCCTGATTCTAACCTTAACCCTAACCCTAAGCCTAACCTTAAGCCTAACCCTCGATTCTACGAAAGTGAACGCTAAACCTAACTCTAACCCTAGCACTGTCCTTAAATGTTCTCGATTTTAACCCTGACCCTAACCCTAACCCTAACCCTAAATGCACTGAATTCTAACCATAACTCTATCCCTAAATGTGCTCGATTCAAACCCTACCACTAAATCGTCAATTGGAACACTAACCCAAAGCCTAAATACCCTCGATTCTGATTCAAAATGCAATCCTGACCCTAAGCCTAAACCTAAACCTCGATTCTACCAACACAAACCTTAACCCTAATGCTAACCCTACCCGTACCACTAGCCCTGAAAGCACTTTAACCCTAACCCTCATCCTAACGCTAACACCAAAACTGTTCTTTATTCTAACCCTAACCCTCAACCTAAGGCTAACCCTAAGCCTAACCCTCGATTCTACGAAAGCTAACCCTAAAGCTAACGCTAACCCTAGCACTATCATTAAAAGGTCTCGATTCTAACCCTGACCCTAAACCTAACCCTAACCCTAACCCTAACCCTAAATGCACTGAATTCCAACCATAATTCTATCCCTAAACGTGCTTGATTCTAACGCTAAAACTAAATCACCAATTTCAACACTAACCCTAAGCTTAAATGCTCTGAATTATGACCCAAAATGCTCTCCTGACCCTAAGCCTAACCCAAAACCTCGATTCTACCACTACAAATCCTAACCCTAATCCTAAACCAACTCCTCCTCTATCCCTAAATGCACTGAAACCCTAACCCTAACCCCAACCCTAACACTAAAAATGCTCTTGATTCTAACCCTAATCCTAATCCTAACCCAAAGCCTAACACTAAAAATGACCTTGATTCTAACTCTAATCCTAACCCTAACATTAACCCTAACACTAACCCTCGATTCTACGAAAGCTAACCCTATACCTAACTGTGACCCTAACACTACCCTTAAATGCACTCGATTCTAACCCTCACCCTAAACATAACCCTAACCCTAACCCTAATCCTAACCCTAAATGCACTGGATTCTAACCATAACTCTAATCCTAATGTGCTTGATTCTAACACTAACTCTAAATCGTCAATATCAACACTAACGCTAACCCTAAATGCACTCGATTCCAACCCAAAAGGCAATCCTGACCCTAACCCTAACCATAACCCTGGATTCTACGAAAGCTAACTTTATACATAACTCTACCCCTAACACTATCCTTAAATGCACTCGATTCTAACCCTCACCCTGAACATAACCCTAACCCTAACCTTAATCCTAACCCTAAATGCACTGGATTCTAACCATAACTCTAACCCTAATGTGCTCGATTATAACCCTAACACTAAATCGTCAATCTCAACACTAAGCCTAACCCTAAATGCACTCGACTCTAACCCAAACGGCAATCGTGACCCTAAGCCTAACCTTAAACCTCGATTCTACCAACACAAACCTTAACCCTAATCCTAACCCTACTCTTATCCCTACCTCTATATGCACTCTAACCCTAATCCTAACCCAACCCCTAACACTAAAAATGCGCTTGACTCTAACCCTAACCCTAACCCTCAATTCTACGAAACCTAACCCTAAACCTAAGTCTAACCCTAAAACTATCCTTAAATGGTCTCGATTCTAATCCTGACCCTAATAACCCTAACCCTAACCCTAAGCCTAAATGCTGTGGATTCTAACCATAACTCTAAACCTCATGTGCTTGATTCTAAGCCTAACACTAAATCGTCAATCTCAACACTAACCCTAACCCTAAATGCACTCGAGTGTAACTCAAAAGGGAATCCTGACGCTAAGCCTAACCCCAAACTTCGATTCTACCAACACAAACCCTAACCCTAATCCTAACCCTACCCCTACCCCTACCCCTAAATGCACTCTAACCCTACCCCTACCCCTAACACTAACCCTAACCCTAACGAATTCTTACCAGAACTCCAACCCTAAGTGAGCTCGATTCTAACCCTAACACTAAATCGACAATTTCAACACTCTCCCTAAGCCTAAGTGCACTGGATTCTAACCCAAAAGCCATTCCTGACCCTAAGCCTAACCCTTAACCTCGATTCTACCAACACAAACCTTAACCCTAATCCTAACCCTATTTCTACCCCTACCCTTAAATGCACTTAAGCCATACCCTAAAGAAATGCAGAACACTAAAAATGCGCCTGATTCTAACCCTAACCCTAACCCTAAGCCTAACCTTAAGCCGAACCCTCGATTCTACGAAAGCGAACACTAAAACTAACTCTAAGCCTAGCACTATCCTCAAATGCTCTCGATTTTAACCCTGACCCTAAACCTAACCCTAACCCTAAACCTAACCCTAAATGCCCTGAATTTTAACCATAACTCTAACCCTAAATGTGCTCGATTCAAACCCTCAAACTAAATCGTCAATTTCAACACTAACCCAAAGCCTAAATACACTTGATTCTGATTCCAAATGCAATCCTGACCCTAAGCCTAAACCTAAACCTCGATTCTACCAACACAAACCTTACCCCTCATCCTAACCCTACCCCTACCACTAGCCCTAAAAGCACTTTAACCCTAACCCTCACCCTAACGCTAACACTAAAACTGTGCTTGATTCTAACCTTAACCCTCACCCTAAGCCTAACACTCGATTCTACGGAAGCTAACCCTAAAGCTAACTCTAACGCTAGCACTATCCTTAAATGCTCTCGATTCTAACCCTGACCCTAAACCTACCCCTACCCCTTCCCCCCAAACCTAACCCTAAATGCACTGAATTCTAATCATAACTCTATCCCTAAATGTGCTTCATCCTAACGCTAGAACTAAATTATCAATTTCAACACTACCCGTAAGCCTAAATGCTCTGAATTATGACCGAAAATGCTCTCCTGACCCTAAGCCTAACCCAAAACCTCGATTCCAGCAACACAATCCCTAACCCTAATCCTCACCCAACTCGTCCACTACCCCTAAATGCACTCAAACCCCAACCTTAACATCAACCCTAACACTAAAAATGCGCTTGATTCTAACCCTAATCCTAACAATAACACTAACCCTAAAACTGACCCTCGATTCTACGAAAGCTAACGCTATACCTAACTCTAACCCTAACACTATCCTTAAATGCACTCGATTCTAACCCGCACCCTAAACATAACCCTACCCCTACCCCTAATCCTAAACCTAAATGCACTGGATTCTAGCCATAACTCTAATCCTAATGTGCTTGATTCTAACACTAACTCTAAATCGTCAATCTCAACACTAACCCTAACCCTAAATGCACTCGATTCTAACCCAAAAGGCAATCCGGATCCTAACCCTAACCCTAATCCTCCATTCTACGAAAGCTAAACTTATACATAACTCTACCCCTAACACTATCCTTAAATGCACTCGATTCTAACCCTCACCCTAAACATAACCCTAACCCTAGCCCTAATCTTAACCCGAAAAGCCCTGGATTCTAACCGTATCTCTAATCCTAATGTGCTCGATTCTAACACTAACTCTAAATCGTCAATCTCAACACTAAGACTTACGCTAAATGCACTCGACTCTAACCCAAACGGCAATCCTGACACTAAGCCTAACCCTAAACCTCGATTCTACCAACACAAACCCTAACCCAAATCCTAACCCTACTCCTATCCCTACGTGTGTATGCACTCTAACCCTAACCCTAAGCCAACCCCTAACACTAAAAATGCGCTTGATTCTAACCCTAACCCTAACGCTCACCCTCAATTCTACGAAACCTAACCCTAAACCTAACTCTAACCCTAACACTATCCTTAAATGCTCTCGATTCTAATCCTGACCCTAATAAAACTAACCCTAACCCTAAGCCTAAATGCTGTGGATTCTAACCATAACTCTAACCCTAATGTGCTCGATTCTAACCCTAACACTAAATCGACAATTTCAACACTATCCCTAAGCCTAAATGCACTGGATTCTAACCCAAAAGCCATTCCTGACCCTAAGCCCAACCCTAAACCTCGATTCTACCAACACAAACCTTAACCCTAATCCTAACTCTACTCACACCCCTACCACTAAATGCACTCTAAGCCATACCCTGAAGAAAACCACAACACTAAAAATGCGCCTGATTCTAACCCTAACCCTAACCCTAAGCCTTACCTTAAGCCTAACCCTCGATTCTAGGAAAGCGAAGGCTAAGCCTAACTCTAACCCTAGCACTATCCTCAAATGCTCTCGATTTTAACCCTGACCCTAACCCTAACCCTAACCCTAAATGCACTGAATTCTAACCATAACTCTAACCCTAAATGTGCTCGATTCAAACCCTAACACTAAACCGTCAATTTAAACACTAAGCCAAAGCCTAAATACACTCGATTCTGATCCAAAATCCAATCCTGACTCTAAGCCTAAACCTAAACCTCGATTCTACCCACACAAACCTTAACCCTAATCCTAACCCTACTTCTATCCCTACCTCTATATGCACTCTAACCCTAACCCTAACTCAACCCCTAACACTAAAAATGTGCTTGATTGTAACCCTAACCCTAACCCTCAATTCTACGAAACCTAACCCTAAACCTAACTCTAACCCTAACACTATCCTTAAATGCTCTCCATTCTAATCCTGACCCTGACAACACTAACCCTAACCCTAAGCCTAAATGCAGTGGATTCTAACCATAACTCTAACCCTAATGTGCTCGATTCTAAGCCTCACACTAAATCGTCAATCTCAACACTATCCCTAACCCTAAATGCTCTCGATTGTAACCCAAAAGGCTATCCTGACCCTATGCCTAACAATAAACTTCGATTCTACCAACACAAACCCTAACCCTAATCATAACCCTACCCCTACCCCTACCCCTAAATGCACTCTAACCCCACCCCTACCCCTAACACTAACCCTAACCCTAACGAATTCTTACCCAAACTCTAACCTTAAATGTGCTAGATTCTAACCCTAACACTAAATCGACAATTTCAACACTATCCCTAAGCCTAAGTGCACTGGATTCTAACCCAAAAGCCATTCCCGACCTAAGCCTAACCCTTAACCTCGATTGCACCAACACAAACCTTAACCCTAATCCTAACCCTACTCCTACCCCTACCCCTAAATGCACTGTAAGCCATACCCTGACGAAAACCAGAACACTAAAAATGCGCCTGATTCTAACCTTAACCCTAACCCTAAGCCTAACCTTAAGCCTAACCCTCGATTCTACGAAAGTGAACGCTAAACCTAACTCTAACCCTAGCACTGTCCTTAAATGCTCTCGATTTTAACCCTGACCCTAACCCTAACCCTAACCCTAAATGCACTGAATTCTAACCATAACTCTAACCCTAAATGTGCTCGATTCAAACCCTACCACTAAATCGTCAATTGGAACACTAACCCAAAGCCTAAATACACTCGATTCTGATTCAAAATGCAATCCTGACCCTAAGCCTAAACCTAAACCTCGATTCTACCAACACAAACCTTAACCCTAATCCTAACCCTACCCGTACCACTAGCCCTAAAAGCACTTTAACCCTAACCCTCACCCTAACGCTAACACTAAAACTGTTCTTGATTCTAACCCTAACCCTCAACCTAAGGCTAACCCTAAGCCTAACCCTCGATTCTATGAAAGCTAACCCTAAAGCTTACGGTAACCCTAGCACTATCATTAAAAGGTCTCGATTCTAACCCTGACCCTAACCCTAACCCTAACCCTAAATGCACTGAATTCTAACCATAACTCTAACCCTAAATGTGCTCGATTCAAACCCTAACACTAAATCGTCAATTTAAACACTAAGCCAAAGCCTAAATACACTCGATTCTGATCCAAAATCCAATCCTGACTCTAAGCCTAAACCTAAACCTCGATTCTACGCACACAAACCTTAACCCTAATCCTAACCCTACTTCTATCCCTACCTCTATATGCACTCTAACCCTAACCCTAACTCAACCCCTAACACTAAAAATGTGCTTGATTGTAACCCTAACCCTAACCCTCAATTCTACGAAACCTAACCCTAAACCTAACTCTAACCCTAACACTATCCTTTAAATGCTCTCCATTCTAATCCTGACCCTGACAACACTAACCCTAACCCTAAGCCTAAATGCAGTGGATTCTAACCATAACTCTAACCCTAATGTGCTCGATTCTAAGCCTCACACTAAATCGTCAATCTCAACACTAACCCTACCCTAAATGCTCTCGATTGTAACCCAAAAGGCAATCCTGACCCTATGCCTAACAATAAACTTCGATTCTACCAACACAAACCCTAACCCTAATCATAACCCTACCCCTACCCCTACCCCTAAATGCACTCTAACCCCACCCCTACCCCTAACACTAACCCTAACCCTAACGAATTCTTACCCAAACTCTAACCTTAAATGTGCTAGATTCTAACCCTAACATTAAATCGACAATTTCAACACTATCCCTAAGCCTAAGTGCACTGGATTCTAACCCAAAAGCCATTCCCGACCTAAGCCTAACCCTTAACCTCGATTGCACCAACACAAACCTTAACCCTAATCCTAACCCTACTCCTACCCCTACCCCTAAATGCACTGTAAGCCATACCCTGACGAAAACCAGAACAATAAAAATGCGCCTGATTCTAACCTTAACCCTAACCCTAAGCCTAACCTTAAGCCTAACCCTCGATTCTACGAAAGCGAAGGCTAAACCTAACTCTAACCCTAGCACTGTCCTTAAATGCTCTCGATTTTAACCCTGACCCTAACCCTAACCCTAACCCTAAATGCACTGAATTCTAACCATAACTCTAACCCTAAATGTGCTCGATTCAAACCCTACCACTAAAGCATCAATTTGAACACTAACCCAAAGCCTAAATACACTCGATTCTGATTCAAAATGCAATCCTGACCCTAAGCCTAAACCTAAACCTCGATTCTACCAACACAAACCTTAACCCTAATCCTAACCCTACCCGTACCACTAGCCCTAAAAGCACTTTAACCCTAACCCTCACCCTAACGCTAACACTAAAACTGTTCTTGATTCTAACCCTAACCCTCAACCTAAGGCTAACCCTAAGCCTAACCCTCGATTCTACGAAAGCTAACCCTAAAGCTAACGCTAACCCTAGCACTATCATTAAAAGGTCTCGATTCTAACCCTGACCCTAACCCTAACCCTAACCCTAACCCTAAATGTACTGAATTCTAACCATAACTCTATCCCTAAACGTGCTTGATTCTAACGCTAAAACTAAATCATCAATTTCAACACAAACCCTAAGCTTAAATGCTCTGAATTATGACCCAAAATGCTCTCCTGACCCTAAGCCTAACCCAAAATGTCGATTCTACCACCACAAATCCTAACCCTAATCCTAAACCAACTCCTCCTCTATCCGTAAATGCACTCAAACCCTCACCCTAACCCCAACCCTAACATTAACAATGCTCTTGATTCTAACCCTAATCCTAATCCTAACCCAAAGCCTAACACGAAAAATGAGCTTGATTCTAACCCTAATCCTAACCCTAACATTAACCCTAACACTAACCCTCGATTTTACGAAAGCTAACCCTATACCTAACTGTGACCCTAACACTACCCTTAAATGCACTCGATTCTAACCCTCACCCGAAACATAACCCTAACCCTACCCCTAATCCTAACAATAAATGCACTGGATTCTAACCATAACTCTAATCCTAATGTGCTTGATTCTAACACTAACTATAAATCGTCAATATCAACACTAACGCTAACCCTAAATGCACTCGATTCCAACCCAAAAGTCAATCCTGACCCTAACCCTAATCATAACCCTGGATTTTACGAAAGCTAACTTTATACATAACTCTACCCCTAACACTATCCTTAAATGCACTCGATTCTAACTCTCACCCTGAACATAACCCTAACCCTAACCCTAATCCTAACCCTAAATGCACTGGATTCTAACCATAACTCTAACCCTAATGTGCTCGATTATAACCCTAACACTAAATCGTCAATCTCAACACTAAGCCTAACCCTAAATGCACTCGACTCTAACCCAAACGGCAATCGTGACCCTAAGCCTAACCTTAAACCTCGATTCTACCAACACAAACCTTAACCCTAATCCTAACCCTACTCTTATCCCTACCTCTATATGCACTCTAACCCTAATCCTAACCCAACCCCTAACACTAAAAATGCGCTTGACTCTAACCCTAACCCTAACCCTCAATTCTACGAAACCTAACCCTAAACCTAACTCTAACCCTAACACTATCCTTAAATGCTCTCGATTCTAATCCTGACCCTAATAACCCTAACCCTAACCCTAAGCCTAAATGCTGTGGATTCTAACCATAACTCTAACCCTCATGTGCTTGATTCTAAGCCTCACACTAAATCGTCAATCTCAACACTAACCCTAACCCTAAATGCACTCGAGTGTAACCCAAAAGGCAATCCTGACGCTAAGCCTAACCCCAAACTTCGATTCTACCAACACAAACCCTAACCCTAATCCTAACCCTACCCCTACCCCTACCCCTAAATGCACTCTAACCCTACCCCTACCCCTAACACTAACCCTAACCCTAACGAATTCTTACCAGAACTCCAACCCTAAGTGAGCTCGATTCTAACCCTAACACTAAATCGACAATTTCAACACTCTCCCTAAGCCTAAGTGCACTGGATTCTAACCCAAAAGCCATTCCTGACCCTAAGCCGAACCCTAAACCTCGATTCTACCAACACAAACCTTAACCCTAATCCTAACCCTATTTCTACCCCTACCCTTAAATGCACTCTAAGCCATACCCTAAAGAAATGCAGAACACTAAAAATGCGCCTGATTCTAACCCTAACCCTAACCCTAAGCCTAACCTTAAGCCGAACCCTCGATTCTACGAAAGCGAACACTAAACCTAACTCTAAGCCTAGCACTATCCTCAAATGCTCTCGATTTTAACCCTGACCCTAAACCTAACCCTAACCCTAAACCTAACCCTAAATGCCCTGAATTTTAACCATAACTCTAACCCTAATGTGCTCGATTCAAACCCTCAAACTAAATCGTCAATTTCAACACTAACCCAAAGCCTAAATACACTTGATTCTGATTCCAAATGCAATCCTGACCCTAAGCCTAAACCGAAACCTCCATTCTACCAACACAAACCTTACCCCTCATCCTAACCCTACCCCTACCACTAGCCCTAAAAGCACTTTAACCCTAACCCTCACCCTAACGCTAACACTAAAACTGTGCTTGATTCTAACCTTAACCCTCACCCTAAGCCTAACACTCGATTCTACGGAAGCTAACCCTAAACCTAACTGTAACCCTAGCACTATCCTTAAATGCTCTCGATTCTAACCCTGACCCTAAACCTACCCCTAACCCTACCCCTACCCCTAACCCTAACCCTAAATGCACTGAATTCTAATCATAACTCTATCCCTAAATGTGCTTCATCCTAACGCTAGAACTAAATTATCAATTTCAACACTACCCGTAAGCCTAAATGCTCTGAATTATGACCGAAAATGCTCTCCTGACCCTAAGCCTAACCCAAAACCTCGATTCCAGCAACACAATCCCTAACCCTAATCCTCACCCAACTCGTCCACTACCCCTAAATGCACTCAAACCCCAACCTTAACATCAACCCTAACACTAAAAATGCGCTTGATTCTAACCCTAATCCTAACAATAACACTAACCCTAAAACTGACCCTCGATTCTACGAAAGCTAACGCTATACCTAACTCTAACCCTAACACTATCCTTAAATGCACTCGATTCTAACCCGCACCCTAAACATAACCCTAACCCTACCCCTAATCCTAAACCTAAATGCACTGGATTCTAGCCATAACTCTAATCCTAATGTGCTTGATTCTAACACTAACTCTAAATCGTCAATCTCAACACTAACCCTAACCCTAAATGCACTCGATTCTAACCCAAAAGGCAATCCTGATCCTAACCCTAACCCTAATCCTCCATTCTACGAAAGCTAAACTTATACATAACTCTACCCCTAACACTATCCTTAAATGCACTCGATTCTAACCCTCACCCTAAACATAACCCTAACCCTAGCCCTAATCTTAACCCTAAAAGCCCTGGATTCTAACCGTATCTCTAATCCTAATGTGCTCGATTCTAACACTAACTCTAAATCGTCAATCTCAACACTAAGACTTACGCTAAATGCACTCGACTCGAACCCAAACGGCAATCCTGACACTAAGCCTAACCCTAAACCTCGATTGTACCAACACAAACCCTAACCCAAATCCTAACCCTACTCCTATCCCTACCTGTGTATGCACTCTAACCCTAACCCTAACCCAACCCCTAACACTAAAAATGCGCTTGATTCTAACCCTAACCCTAACGCTCACCCTCAATTCTACGAAACCTAACCCTAAACCTAACTCTAACCCTAACACTATCCTTAAATGCTCTCGATTCTAATCCTGACCCTAATAAAACTAACCCTAACCCTAAGCCTAAATGCTGTGGATTCTAACCATAACTCTAACCCTAATGTGCTCGATTCTAACCCTAACACTAAATCGACAATTTCAACACTATCCCTAAGCCTAAATGCACTGGATTCTAACCCAAAAGCCATTCCTGACCCTAAGCCCAACCCTAAACCTCGATTCTACCAACACAAACCTTAACCCTAATCCTAACTCTACTCATACCCCTACCACTAAATGCACTCTAAGCCATACCCTGAAGAAAACCACAACACTAAAAATGCGTCTGATTCTAACCCTAACCCTAACCCTAAGCCTTACCTTAAGCCTAACCCTCGATTCTAGGAAAGCGAAGGCTAAGCCTAACTCTAACCCTAGCACTATCCTCAAATGCTCTCGATTTTAACCCTGACCCTAACCCTAACCCTAACCCTAAATGCACTGAATTCTAACCATAACTCTAACCCTAAATGTGCTCGATTCAAACCCTAACACTAAACCGTCAATTTAAACACTAAGCCAAAGCCTAAATACACTCGATTCTGATCCAAAATCCAATCCTGACTCTAAGCCTAAACCTAAACCTCGATTCTACCCACACAAACCTTAACCCTAATCCTAACCCTACTTCTATCCCTACCTCTATATGCACTCTAACCCTAACCCTAACTCAACCCCTAACACTAAAAATGTGCTTGATTGTAACCCTAACCCTAACCCTCAATTCTACGAAACCTAACCCTAAACCTAACTCTAACCCTAACACTATCCTTAAATGCTCTCCATTCTAATCCTGACCCTGACAACACTAACCCTAACCCTAAGCCTAAATGCAGTGGATTCTAACCATAACTCTAACCCTAATGTGCTCGATTCTAAGCCTCACACTAAATCGTCAATCTCAACACTAACCCTAACCCTAAATACTCTCGATTGTAACCCAAAAGGCAATCCTGACCCTATGCCTAACAATAAACTTCGATTCTACCAACACAAACCCTAACCCTAATCATAACCCTACCCCTACCCCTACCCCTAAATGCACTCTAACCCCACCCCTACCCCTAACACTAACCCTAACCCTAACGAATTCTTACCCAAACTCTAACCTTAAATGTGCTAGATTCTAACCCTAACACTAAATCGACAATTTCAACACCATCCCTAAGCCTAAGTGCACTGGATTCTAACCCAAAAGCCATTCCCGACCTAAGCCTAACCCTTAACCTCGATTGCACCAACACAAACCTTAACCCTAATCCTAACCCTACTCCTACCCCTACCCCTAAATGCACTGTAAGCCATACCCTGACGAAAACCAGAACACTAAAAATGCGCCTGATTCTAACCTTAACCCTAACCCTAAGCCTAACCTTAAGCCTAACCCTCGATTCTACGAAAGTGAACGCTAAACCTAACTCTAACCCTAGCACTGTCCTTAAATGCTCTCGATTTTAACCCTGACCCTAACCCTAACCCTAACCCTAAATGCACTGAATTCTAACCATAACTCTAACCCTAAATGTGCTCGATTCAAACCCTACCACTAAATCGTCAATTGGAACACTAACCCAAAGCCTAAATACACTCGATTCTGATTCAAAATGCAATCCTGACCCTAAGCCTAAACCTAAACCTCGATTCTACCAACACAAACCTTAACCCTAATGCTAACCCTACCCGTACCACTAGCCCTAAAAGCACTTTAACCCTAACCCTCACCCTAACGCTAACACTAAAACTGTTCTTGATTCTAACCCTAACCCTCAACCTAAGGCTAACCCTAAGCCTAACCCTCGATTCTACGAAAGCTAACCCTAAAGCTTACGGTAACCCTAGCACTATCATTAAAAGGTCTCGATTCTAACCCTGACCCTAACCCTAACCCTAACCCTAAATGCACTGAATTCTAACCATAACTCTAACCCTAAATGTGCTCGATTCAAACCCTAACACTATACCGTCAATTTAAACACTAAGCCAAAGCCTAAATACACTCGATTCTGATCCAAAATCCAATCCTGACTCTAAGCCTAAACCTAAACCTCGATTCTACCCACACAAACCTTAACCCTAATCCTAACCCTACTTCTATCCCTACCTCTATATGCACTCTAACCCTAACCCTAACTCAACCCCTAACACTAAAAATGTGCTTGATTGTAACCCTAACCCTAACCCTCAATTCTACGAAACCTAACCCTAAACCTAACTCTAACCCTAACACTATCCTTAAATGCTCTCGATTCTAATCCTGACCCTGACAACACTACCCCTAACCCTAAGCCTAAATGCAGTGGATTCTAACCATAACTCTAACCCTAATGTGCTCGATTCTAAGCCTCACACTAAATCGTCAATCTCAACACTAACCCTACCCTAAATGCTCTCGATTGTAACCCAAAAGGCAATCCTGACCCTATGCCTAACAATAAACTTCGATTCTACCAACACAAACCCTAACCCTAATCATAACCCTACCCCTACCCCTACCCCTAAATGCACTCTAACCCCACCCCTACCCCTAACACTAACCCTAACCCTAACGAATTCTTACCCAAACTCTAACCTTAAATGTGCTAGATTCTAACCCTAACACTAAATCGACAATTTCAACACTATCCCTAAGCCTAAGTGCACTGGATTCTAACCCAAAAGCCATTCCCGACCTAAGCCTAACCCTTAACCTCGATTGCACCAACACAAACCTTAACCCTAATCCTAACCCTACTCCTACCCCTACCCCTAAATGCACTGTAAGCCATACCCTGACGAAAACCAGAACACTAAAAATGCGCCTGATTCTAACCTTAACCCTAACCCTAAGCCTAACCTTAAGCCTAACCCTCGATTCTACGAAAGCGAAGGCTAAACCTAACTCTAACCCTAGCACTGTCCTTAAATGCTCTCGATTTTAACCCTGACCCTAACCCTAACCCTAACCCTAAATGCACTGAATTCTAACCATAACTCTAACCCTAAATGTGCTCGATTCAAACCCTACCACTAAATCGTCAATTGGAACACTAACCCAAAGCCTAAATACACTCGATTCTGATTCAAAATGCAATCCTGACCCTAAGCCTAAACCTAAACCTCGATTCTACCAACACAAACCTTAACCCTAATCCTAACCCTACCCGTACCACTAGCCCTAAAAGCACTTTAACCCTAACCCTCACCCTAACGCTAACACTAAAACTGTTCTTGATTCTAACCCTAACCCTCAACCTAAGGCTAACCCTAAGCCTAACCCTCGATTCTACGAAAGCTAACCCTAAAGCTAACGCTAACCCTAGCACTATCATTAAAAGGTCTCGATTCTAACCCTGACCCTAACCCTAACCCTAACCCTAACCCTAAATGTACTGAATTCTAACCATAACTCTATCCCTAAACGTGCTTGATTCTAACGCTAAAACTAAATCATCAATTTCAACACAAACCCTAAGCTTAAATGCTCTGAATTATGACCCAAAATGCTCTCCTGACCCTAAGCCTAACCCAAAATGTCGATTCTACCACCACAAATCCTAACCCTAATCCTAAACCAACTCCTCCTCTATCCGTAAATGCACTCAAAACCTCACCCTAACCCCAACCCTAACATTAACAATGCTCTTGATTCTAACCCTAATCCTAATCCTAACCCAAAGCCTAACACGAAAAATGAGCTTGATTCTAACCCTAATCCTAACCCTAACATTAACCCTAACACTAACCCTCGATTTTACGAAAGCTAACCCTATACCTAACTGTGACCCTAACACTACCCTTAAATGCACTCGATTCTAACCCTCACCCGAAACATAACCCTAACCCTACCCCTAATCCTAACAATAAATGCACTGGATTCTAACCATAACTCTAATCCTAATGTGCTTGATTCTAACACTAACTCTAAATCGTCAATATCAACACTAACGCTAACCCTAAATGCACTCGATTCCAACCCAAAAGTCAATCCTGACCCTAACCCTAATCATAACCCTGGATTTTACGAAAGCTAACTTTATACATAACTCTACCCCTAACACTATCCTTAAATGCACTCGATTCTAACTCTCACCCTGAACATAACCCTAACCCTAACCCTAATCCTAACCCTAAATGCACTGGATTCTAACCATAACTCTAACCCTAATGTGCTCGATTATAACCCTAACACTAAATCGTCAATCTCAACACTAAGCCTAACCCTAAATGCACTCGACTCTAACGCAGAAGGCAATCGTGACCCTAAGCCTAACCTTAAAGCTCGATTCTACCAACACAAACCTTAACCCTAATCCTAACCCTACTCTTATCCCTACCTCTATATGCACTCTAACCCTAATCCTAACCCAACCCCTAACACTAAAAATGCGCTTGACTCTAACCCTAACCCTAACCCTCAATTCTACGAAACCTAACCCTAAACCTAACTCTAACCCTAACACTATCCTTAAATGCTCTCGATTCTAATCCTGACCCTAATAACCCTAACCCTAACCCTAAGCCTAAATGCTGTGGATTCTAACCATAACTCTAACCCTCATGTGCTTGATTCTAAGCCTCACACTAAATCGTCAATCTCAACACTAACCCTAACCCTAAATGCACTCGAGTGTAACCCAAAAGGCAATCCTGACGCTAAGCCTAACCCCAAACTTCGATTCTACCAACACAAACCCTAACCCTAATCCTAACCCTACCCCTACCCCTACCCCTAAATGCACTCTAACCCTACCCCTACCCCTAACACTAACCCTAACCCTAACGAATTCTTACCAGAACTCCAACCCTAAGTGAGCTCGATTCTAACCCTAACACTAAATCGACAATTTCAACACTCTCCCTAAGCCTAAGTGCACTGGATTCTAACCCAAAAGCCATTCCTGACCCTAAGCCTAACCCTTAACCTCGATTCTACCAACACAAACCTTAACCCTAATCCTAACCCTATTTCTACCCCTACCCTTAAATGCACTCTAAGCCATACCCTAAAGAAATGCAGAACACTAAAAATGCGCCTGATTCTAACCCTAACCCTAACCCTAAGCCTAACCTTAAGCCGAACCCTCGATTCTACGAAAGCGAACACTAAACCTAACTCTAAGCCTAGCACTATCCTCAAATGCTCTCGATTTTAACCCTGACCCTAAACCTAACCCTAACCCTAAACCTAACCCTAAATGCCCTGAATTTTAACCATAACTCTAACCCTAATGTGCTCGATTCAAACCCTCAAACTAAATCGTCAATTTCAACACTAACCCAAAGCCTAAATACACTTGATTCTGATTCCAAATGCAATCCTGACCCTAAGCCTAAACCTAAACCTCGATTCTACCAACACAAACCTTACCCCTCATCCTAACCCTACCCCTACCACTAGCCCTAAAAGCACTTTAACCCTAACCCTCACCCTAACGCTAACACTAAAACTGTGCTTGATTCTAACCTTAACCCTCACCCTAAGCCTAACACTCGATTCTACGGAAGCTAACCCTAAACCTAACTGTAACCCTAGCACTATCCTTAAATGCTCTCGATTCTAACCCTGACCCTAAACCTACCCCTAACCCTACCCCTACCCCTAACCCTAACCCTAAATGCACTGAATTCTAATCATAACTCTATCCCTAAATGTGCTTCATCCTAACGCTAGAACTAAATTATCAATTTCAACACTACCCGTAAGCCTAAATGCTCTGAATTATGACCGAAAATGCTCTCCTAACCCTAAGCCTAACCCAAAACCTCGATTCCAGCAACACAATCCCTAACCCTAATCCTACCCCAACTCGTCCACTACCCCTAAATGCACTCAAACCCCAACCTTAACATCAACCCTAACACTAAAAATGCGCTTGATTCTAACCCTAATCCTAACAATACCACTAACCCTAAAACTGACCCTCGATTCTACGAAAGCTAACGCTATACCTAACTCTAACCCTAACACTATCCTTAAATGCACTCGATTCTAACCCGCACCCTAAACATAACCCTAACCCTACCCCTAATCCTAAACCTAAATGCACTGGATTCTAGCCATAACTCTAATCCTAATGTGCTTGATTCTAACACTAACTCTAAATCGTCAATCTCAACACTAACCCTAACCCTAAATACACTCGACTCTGACCCAAAAGGCAATCCTGATTTTAACCTTAACCCTAATCCTCCATTCTACGAAAGCTAACCTTATACATAACTCTACCCCTAACACTATCCTTAAATGCACTCGATTCTAACCCTCACCCTGAACATAACCCTAACCTTAACCCTAATCCTAACCGTAAATGCACTGGATTCTAACCATAACTCTAACCCTAATGTGCTCGATTATAACCCTAACACTAAATCGTCAATCTCAACACTAAGCCTAACAATAAATGCACTCGACTCTAACCCAAAAGGCGATCCTGACCCTAAGCCTAACCCTAAACCTCGATTCTACCAACACAAACCCTAACCTTAATTCTAACCCTACTCCTATTCCTACCTCTATATGCACTCTAAGCCTAACCATAACCCAAACCCTAAGACTAAAAATGCGCTTGATTCTAACACTAACCATAACCCTAACCCTACCCCTAACACTCAATTCTACGAAACCTAACCCTAAACCTAAATCTAATCCTAACACTATCCTTATATGCTCTCGATTATAATCCTGACCCTAATAACCCTAACCCTAACCCTAAGCGTAAATGCACTGGATTCTAACGCAAAAGCCATTCCGGAGCCTAAGCCTAAACCTAAACCTCGATTCCACCAACACAAACCTTAACCCTAATCCTAACCCTACTCCTACCCCGACCCCTAAATGCACTCTAAGCCATACCCTAACGAAAACCAGAACACTATAAATGGGCCTGATTCTAACCCTAACACTAACCCTAAGCTTAAACTTAAGCCTAACCCTCGATTCTACGAAAGCTAACGCTAAACCTGACCCTAACCATAGCACTATCCTTAAATGCTCTCGATTTTAACCCTGACCCTAAACCTAACACAAACCCTAACCCAAACTCTATATGCACTGAATTCTAACCATAACTCTAACCCTAAATATGCTCGATTCAAACCCTAACACTAAATCGTCAATTTGAACACTGACCCAAAGCCTAAATACACTCGATTGAGATCCAAAATGCAATCCTAATCCTACCACTACCCCTACTTCTAAATGCACTGTTACCCTAACACTAACCGTAACCCTAACACTAAGAAGGCGCGTGATTCTAACCCCTACCCTACCCCTAAACCTAACCCTAACCGTATAGAATTGTAACAATAGCTCTCGATTTTAACCCTAACACCAAATCGTCAATCTCATCACTAACTCTAGCCCGGAATGCACTCGATTCTAACACAAAAGGCAATCCTGACTCTAAGACAAACCCTAAATCTCGATTCTACCACCACAAACCGTAACCCTAATCCTAACTATACTCCTACCCGTACCCCTAAATGCACTCTAATCGTAAGCCTACCCCAACCCTAATACTAAAAATGCGCTTGATTCTAAACCAAACCAGAACCCTAACCCTAACCCTAAATCTAACCATAACCGTCGATGCTAAGAAAGATAACCCTAACCTAACTCTAACCCTAACACTATCCTTAAATGCACTCGATTCTAACCCTCACCCTAAACATAACCGTTATCCTAACCCTATCCCTAAACCTATATGCACTGGATTCTAACCATTACTCTAACCCTAATATGCTCGATTCTAACCCTAATACTAAATCGTCAATCTCAACACTAATTCTAACCCTAAATGCACTCCATTCTAACCCAAAAGGCAATCCTGACCCTAAGCCTAAACTTAAACCTGGATTCTACCAACACAAACCTTAACCTTAAGCCTAACCCTACTCCTACCCCTACCCCTAAATGCAGTCTAATCCATACCCTAACCCCAACCATAACAATAACATTGCTCCTGATTCTAACCCTAACCCTAACGCTAACCCTAACCCGAAGCCTAACCATCGATTCTGCGAAAGCTAACCCTAAACCTAACTCTAACCCTAACACTATCCTTAAATGCACTCGATTGTAAACCTCACCGTAAAAATAGTCGTAACCCTAAGGCTAAGCCTAACCCTAAATGCACTGGATTCTAACCATAACTCTAACTGTAATGTTTTTGATTCTAACCCTAACACTAAATCGTCAATCTCAACAGTAACCTTAAGCTTAAATGCACTCGATACTAACCCAAAAGGCAATCCTGACCCTGAGCCTATCCCTAAACCTCGATTCTACCAAAACTAACCCTAACCTTAATTCCAACCGTGCCCCAACCCTTACCACTAAATGCACTCCAACCATACCCCTAACCCTAACACTAACCGTAACCCTAACGAATTTTAACCATAACTCTATCCCTAATGTGCTTGATTCTAACGCTAAAATTAAATCATCAATTTCAACACTAACCCTAAGCCTAAATGCTCTGAATTATGACCCAAAATGCGCTCCTGACCCTAAGCCTAACCCAAAACCTCGATTGTACCAACACAAACCCTAACCCTAATCCTAACCCAACTCCTCCCCTACCCCTAAATGCACTCAAACCCTTACCCTAAACCGAACCCTAACACTAAAAATGCGCTTGATTCGAACCCTAATCGTAACTCTAACCCTAACCCTAAGACTAACCCTCGATTCTACGAAAGCTAACCCTATACCTAACTCTAACCTTAACATTATCCTTAAATGCACTCGATTCTAACCCTCACCCTAAACATAACCGTAACCCTAACCTTAATCCTAACCCTAAATGCACTGGATTCCAACTTTCACTCGATTCATAATGTGCTTGATTCTAACACTAACTCTAAATCGTCAATTTCAACACTAAACCTAACCCTAAATGCACTCGATTCTAACCCAAAAGGCAATCCTGACCTTAACGCTAAGCCTAACCCTCGATTCTAGGAAAGCTAACCCTATACATAACTCTACCCCTAACACTATCCTTAAATGCACTCGATTCTAACCCTCATCCTGAACATCACCCTAACCCTAACCCTAATCCTAACCCTAAATGCACTGGATTCTAACCATAACTCTAACCCTAAGATGCTCGATTACAACACTAACTCTAAATCCTCAATCTCAACACTAAGACTTACCCTAAATGCACTCGACTCTAACCCAAAAGGCAATCCTGACCCTAGGCCTAACCGTAAAGCTCGATTCTACCAACACAAACCCTAACCCTAATCCTAACCCTACTCTTATCCCTACCTCTATATGCACTCTAAGCCTAACCCTAACCCAACCACTAACACTAAAAATGCGCTTGATTCTAACCCTAACCCTAACCCTAACACTAAACCTAACCCTAACACTCAATTCTATGAAACCTAACCCTAAATCTAACTCTAACTCTAACACTATCCTTAAATGCACTCCATTCTAATCCTGACCCTAATAACCCTAACCCTAACCCTAAGCCTAAATGCAGTGGATTCTAACCATTACTCTAACCCTAATGTGCTCGATTCTAAGCCTAACAATAAATCGTCAATATCAACATTAACCATAACCGTAAATGCACTCGATTCTAACCCAAAAGGCAATCCTGACCCTAAGCCTAACCCTAAACTTCGATTTTAAACACACATACCGCAACCCTAATCCTAACCCTACCCCTACCCCGGCCCCTAACTGCACTCTAACCCTACCCCTACCCCTAACACTAACCCTAACCCTAACGAATTCTAACCAAAACTCTACCCCTAAATGTGCTCGATTCTAACCCTAACACTAAATCGTCCATTTCAACACTATCCCTAAGCCTAAATGCACTGGAGTCTAACCCAAAAGCCATTCCTGACACTAAGCCTAACCTTGAACCTAGATTCTACCACAACAAACCGTAAGCCTAATCCTAACCATACTCCTACCCCTACCCCTAAATGCACTCTAACCCTACCCCTACCCCTAACATTAACCCTAACCCTAACGAATTATAACCAAAACTCTAACCCTAAATGTTCTCGATTCTAATCCTAACACTAAATTGTCAATTTCAACACTATCCCTAAGCCTAAATGCACTGGATTTTGACCCCAGATCCATTCCTGTCCCTGAGCCTAACCCTAAACCTGACTCTAAGCTTAACGCTAAACCTCGATTCTACCAACACAAACCCTAACCCTAATCCTAACCCTACTCCTATCCCTACCTCTATATGCACTCTAACCCTAACCCTAACCCAACCCATAACACTAAAATGCGCTTGATTCTAACCCTAACCCTAACCCTAACCCTAATCCCAACCATACTCCTACCCCTACCCCTAAATGCACTCTAATCGTGAGCCGACCCCAAACCTAATACTAAAAATGCGCTTGATTCTAAACTGAATCCGAACCGTAACCCTAACCCTAACCCTCAATTCTACAAGAGCTAACACTAAACCTAACTCTAACACTAACAGGATCCTCAAATACTCTCTATTCAAACCCTTTCCCTAATAACTCCAACCCTAATCCTAACCCTAAATGCATCAGATTCTAACCATAACGCTAACCCTAATGTGCTCGTTTCTAACCTTAACACTAAATCGTCAATCTCAACACTAACTGTAACCCTAAATGCACTCGATTCTAACCCAAAAGGCAATCCTGACCCTAAGCCTAAGCCTGACCCTCAATTCTACCAACAAAAACCCTAACCCTAATCCTAACCCGACTCCTACCCCGACCCCTGAATGCCCTCTAACCCTATACCTAACATTAATACTAAAAATGCCCTTGATTCTAACCCTAACCCTAACCCTAACCCTAATCCTAACCCTAAACCTAACCCTAACCGTCGATTCTAAGAAAGGTAGACCTAACCTAACTCTAACCCTAACACTATCCTTAAATGCACTCGATTCTAACCCTCACCGTAAGCATAACCGTTATCCTAACCCTATCCCTAACCCTAAATGCACTGGATTCTAACCATAACTTTAACCGAAATGTTTTCGATTCTAACCCTAATACTAAATCGTTAATCTCAACACTAACTCTAACCTTAAATGCACTCGATTCTAACCCAAAAGGCAATCCTGACCCTAAGCCTAACCCTAAACTTCTATTTTACCACCACAAACCGTAACCCTAATCCTAACCCCACTCCTACCCCTACCCCTAAATGCACTCTAATCGTAAGCTTACCTCAACCCTAATAGTAAAAATGCGCTTGATTCTAAACCGATCCCGAACCGTAACCCTAATCCTCAATTCTGCGAAAGCTAACCCTAAACCTAACTCTAACACTAACACGATCCTTAAATAGCGTTAGAGTTATGGTTAGAATCTAATGCATTTAGGGTTAGGATTAGGGTTAGTGTTATTAGGGTCAGGGTTTGAATCGAGAGTATTTAAGGAAAGTGTTAGGCTTAGAGTTTGGTTTAGGGTTAGCTTTCGTAGAATCGAGGGTTAGGCATCGGGTTAGGGTTAGTGTTATTGTTAGCGTTAGAATCAGTTGCAATTTTAGTGTTATGGTTGGGGTTAGGATATGGCTTCGAGTTCATTTAGGGGTAGGAGTAGGAGTAGGGTTAGGATTAGGGTTAAGTTTTGTGTTGGTAGAATCTAGGTTCAGGCTTAGGCTTAGGGTCAGGATTGCCTTTTGGGTTAGAAGCGAGTGCATGTAAGGTTAGAATTAGTGTTGAGATTGACGATTTAGTATTAGGGTTAGAATCGAGCACATTAGGGTTAGAGTTATGGTTAGAATCCAGTGCATTTAGGGTTAGGAATAGGGTTAGGATGTCGGTTATGTTTAGGTTGAGGGTTAGAATCGAGTGCATTTAAGGATAGCGTTAGGGTTAGAGTTAGGTTAGGGTTAGCTTTCTTAGAATCGACGGATAGGGTTAGGGTTAGGGTTAGGCTTAGGCTTAGGTTTAGGGTTAGGGTTAGGGTTAGAATCAAGGGCATTTTTTGTGTTAAGGTTAGGGTTAGGGTTAGGGTTAGAGAGCATTTAAGGTAGGGGTAGGAGTAGGGTTAGGATTAGGGTTATGGTTTTTGTTGGTAGAATTGAGGGTCAGGCTTAGGCTTAGGGTCAGGATTGCCTTTTGGGTTAGAATCGAGTGCATTTAGGGTTACAGTTAGTGTTGAAATTGACGATTTAGTATTAGAGTTAGAAACGAGCACATTAGCGTTAGAGTTATGGTTAGAATCTAATGCATTTAGGGTTAGGATTAGGGTTTGGGTTATTAGGGTCAGGGTTTGAATCGAGACTATTTAAGGATCCTGTTAGTGTTAGAGTTAGGTTTAGGGTTAGCTTTCCTAGAATCGATGGTTAGGGTTAGGGTTACGGTTCGGGTTCGGTTTATAATCAAGCGAATTATTAGTATTAGGGTTGGGGTAGGCTTACGATTAGAGTGCATTTATGGCTAGGGTTAGGAGTAGGGTTAGGAGTAGGGTTATGGTTTGTGGGGGTAGAATCGAGGTTTAGGGTTAGGCTTAGGGTCAAGATTGCCTTTTGGGTTTGAATCGAGTGCATTCCGGGTTGGAGTAAGTGATGAGTTTGACAAATTAGTGTTAGGGTTAGAATCGAGCACATTTAGGGTTAGAGTTATGGTTAGAATTCGTTAGGGTTAGGTTTATGGGTAGGGGTAGGGTAGGGGTTAGAATGACGCGCATTTTCAGTGTTAGGGTTAGGGTTAGTGTTAGGGTTAGAGTGCATTTAGAGGTAGGGGTAGCGGTAGGATTAGGATTTGGGTTAGGCTTAGTGATCGTAGAATCGAGGTTTAGGTTTAGGCTTAGGGTCAGGATTGCATTTTGGATCAGAATCGAGTGTATTTAGGCTTTGGGTTAGTGTTCAAATTGACGATTTAGTGTTAGGGTTTGAATCGAGCACATGTAGGGTTAAAGTTTTGCTTAGAATTCAGTGCATTTAGGGTTAGGGTTAGGGGTAGGGGTAGGCTTAGGGGTAGGTTTAGGGTCAGGGTTAGAATCGAGAGCATTTAAGGGTAGTGCTAGGGTTAGAGTTACGTTTAGGGTTAGCTTTTGTAGAATCGAGGGTTAGGCTTAGGTGTAAGCTTAGGGTGAGGGTTAGGGTTAGAATCAAGCACTGTTTTAGTGTTAGCGGTAGTGTGAGGGTTAGGTTTAAAGTGCTTTTAGGGTTAGTGGTAGGGGTAGGGTTATGGTTATAATCAGGCCCATTTTTAGTGTTCTGGTTTTCGTTAGTTTATGGCTTAGAGTGCATTTAAGGGTAGGGGTAGGAGTAGGGTTAGGTTTAGGGTTAAGGTTTGTGTTGGTAGCATCGAGGTTTAGGGTTAGGCTTAGGGTCAGGAATGGCTTTTGGGTTAGAATCCAGTGCATTCAGGCTTAGGGATAGTGTTGAAATTGACGATTTACTGTTAGGGTTAGAATCGAGCAGATTTAGGGTTAGAGTTTTGGTTAAAATTCGTTGGGGTTAGGGTTAGTGTTAGGGGTAGGGGTAAGGTTAGAGTGCATTTAGGGGTAGGGGTAGGGGTAGGGTTAGGATTAGGGTTAGGGTTTGTGTTGGTAGAATCGAGGTTTAGGGTTAGGCTTAGGGTCAGGATTTCCTTTTGGGTTAGAATCGAGTGCACTTAGGGTTAGGGTTAGTGTTGAGATTGAGGATTTAGTGTTAGGCTTAGAATCGAGCCCATTAGGGTTAGAGTTATGGTTAGAATCCAGTGCATTTAGGGTTAGGGATAGGGGTAGGATAACGGTTATGTTTAGGGTGAGGGTTTGAATCGAGTGCATTTTAGGATAGTGTTAGGGTTAGAGTTAGGTTAGGGTTAACTTTCTTCGAATCGACGGTTAGGGTTAGGGTTAGGTTTAGCGATAGGGTTAGGGTTAGGGTTAGAGTTACAGTCAAGGTCATTTTTAGTGTAAAGTTAGGGTTAGCGTTAGGGTTAAAGGGCATTCAGGGGTAGGGGTAGGAGTAGGGTTAGGATTAGGGTTAGGGTTTTTGTTGGTAGAATTGAGGTTCAGGCTTAGGCTTAGGGTCAGGATTGCCTTTTGGATTAGAATTGAGTGCATTTAGGGTTACAGTTTGTGTTGAGATTGACGATTTAGTGTTGGCGTTAGAAAGGGGCACATTAGCGTTAGAGTTATGGTTAGAATCTAAGGCATTTACGGTTAGGATTAGGGTTAGGGTTATTTGGGTCAGGTTTTGAATCGAGAGTATTTAAGGATCGTGTTAGTGTTAGAGTTAGGCTTAGGGTTAGCTTTCGCAGAAACGAGGGTTAGGGTTTGGGTTAGGGTTAGCGTCAGGATTAGTGTGAGAAGCGCATTTTTGGTGTTAGGGTTGGGGTTAGGGTTAGGGTTTCAGTGCATTTAGGGGTAGGGGAGGAGTTGGGTTAGGATTAGGGTTAAGGTTTGTGTTGGTAGATTCGAGGTTTAAGGTTAGGCTTAGGGTCAGGATTGCCTTTTGGATTGGAATCGAGTGCATTTAGGGTTAGAGTTAGTGGTGAGATTGACGATTTAGTGTTGGCGTTAGAAAGGGGCACATTAGCGTTAGAGTTATGGTTAGAATCTAAGGCATTTAGGGTTAGGATTAGGGTTAGGGTTATTTGGATCAGGTTTTGAATCGAGAGTATTTAAGGATCGTGTTAGTGTTAGAGTTAGGTTTAGGGTTAGCTTTCGCAGAAACGAGGGTTAGGGTTTGGGTTAGGGTTAGCGTTAGGATTAGTGTGAGAAGCGCATTTTTGGTGTTAGGGTTGGGGTTAGGGTTAGGGTTTGAGTGCATTTAGGGGTAGGGGAGGAGTTGGGTTAGGAGTAGGGTTAAGGTTTGTGTTGGTAGATTCGAGGTTTAAGGTTAGGCTTAGGGTCAGGATTGCCTTTTGGATTGAAATCGAGTACATTTAGGGTTAGAGTTAGTGTTGAGATTGACGATTTAGTATTAGCGTCAGAATCGAGCACATTAGGGTTAGAGTTATGCTTAGAATCCACTGCATTTAGGCTTAGGGTTAGGGTTAGGGTTATTAGGGTCAGGATTAGAATCGAGAGCATTTAAGGATAGGGTTACGGTTAGAGTTAGGTTTAGTGTTAGGTTTCGTAGAATTGAGGGTTAGGGTTAGGGTTAGGGCTAGGGCTAGGGTTAGAATCAAGCGCATTTTTAGTGTTAGGGGTTGGGTTAGGGTTAGGGTTACAGTGCATATAGAGGTAGCGATAGGAGTAGGGTTAGGATTAGGGTTAGGGTTTGTGTTGGTAGAATCGAGGTTTAGGGTTAAGCTTAGGGTCAGGATTGCCTTTTGGGTTAGAGTCGAGTGCATTTAGGGTTAGGCTTAGTGTTGAGATTGACGATTTAGTGTTAGGGTTATAATCGAGCACATTAGGATTAGAGTTATCGTTAGAATCCAGTGCATTTAGAGTTAGGATTAGGGTTAGGGTAAGGGTTATGTTCAGGATGAGGGTTAGAATCGAGTGCATTTAAGGATAGTGTTAGGGGTAGAATTATGTTTAGGGTTAGCTTTCGTAGAATCGAGGGTTAGGCTTCGGGTTAGGGTTAGCGTTAGGGTTAGTGTTAGTATCAGGCGCAATTTTAGTTTTATGGTTGGGGTTAGGGTATGGCTTAGAGTGCATTTAGGGTTACGGGTAGGAGTAGGGTTAGGATCAGGGTTAAGGTTTGTGTGGGTAGCATTGAGGTTTAGGTTTAGGCTTAGGGTCAGGAATGGCTTTTGGGTTAGAATCCAGTGCATTTAGGTTTAGGGATAGTGTTGAAATTGACAATTTAGTGTTAGGGTTAGAATCGAGCACATTTAGGTTTAGAGTTTTGGTTAGAGTTCGCTAGGGTTAGGGTTAGTGTTAGGGGTAGGGGTAGGGTCAGAGTGCATTTAGGGGTAGGGGTAGGGGTAGGGTTATGATTAGGGTTAGGGTCTGTGTTTTTAGAATCGAAGTTTAGGTTTACGCTTAGGGTCAGGATTGCCTTTTGGGTTAGAATCGAGTGCATTTAGGGTTACCGTTAGTGTTGAGATTGACGATTTAGTGTTAGGCTTAGTATCGAGCACATTAGGGTTAGAGTTATGGTTAGAATCCAGTGCATTTAGGGTTAGGGATAGGGTTAGGATAACTGTTATGTTTAGGGTGAGGGTTGGAATCGAGTGCATTTTAGGATATTGTTAGGGTTAAAGTTAGGTTAGGGTTAGCTTTCTTAGAATCCACGGTTAGGGTTAGGTTTAGGGTTAGGGTTAGGGTTATGGTTAGGGTTAGAATCAAGGTCATTTTTTGTGTTAAGGTTAGGGTTAGCGTTAGGGTTAGAGGACATTCAGGGGTAGGAGTAGGAGTGCGCTTATAATTAGGGTTAGGGTTTTTATTGGTAGAATCGAGGTTCAGGCTTAGGCTTAGGGTCAGGATTGCCTTTTGGATTAGAATCGAGTGCATTTAGGGTTAGAGTTAGTGTTGAGATTGACGATTTAGTATTAGGGTTAGAATCGAGCACATTAGGGTTAGAGTTATGGTTAGATTCCAGTACATTGAGGGTTAGGGATAGGGTTAGGATGACGGTTATGTTTGGGTTGAGGGTTAGAATCGAGTGCATTTAAGGATAGTGTTAGGGTTAGTGTTAGGTTAGGGTTAGCTTTCTTAGAATCGAGGGTTAGGGTTAGCGATAGGGTTAGGGTTAGGGTTAGGGTTAGGGTTTGTGTTGGTAGAATCGAAGTTTAGGGTTAGGCTTAGGGTCAGGATTGCCTTTTGGGTTAGAATCGAGTGCATTTAGGGTTAGGGTTAGTGTTGAAATTAACGATTTAGTGTTAGGCTTAGAATCGATCACATTAGGGTTAGAGTTATGGTTAGAATCCACTGCATTTAGGCTTAGGGTTTTGGTTAGGGTTATTAGGGTCAGCATTACAATCGAGAGCATTTAAGGATAGTGTTAGGGTTAGAGTTAGGTTTAGGGTTAGATTTCGTAGAATTGAGGGTTAGGGTTGGGGTTGGGGTTAGGGTTAGGATTAGGGTTAGAATCAAGCGCATTTTTAGTGTTAGGGGTTGGGTTACGGTTAGGGTTAGAGTGCATATAGAGGTAGGGATAGGAGTAGGGTTAGGATTAGGGTTAGGGTTTGTGTTGGTAGCATCGAGGTTTAGGGTTATGCTTAGGGTCAGGATTGCCTTTTGGGTTAGAGTAGAGTGCATTTAGGGTAACAGTTAGTGTTGAGATTGACGATTTACTGTTAGGGTTAGAAACGAGCACATTAGCGTTAGAGTTATGGTTAGAATCTAATGCATTTAGGGTTAGGATTAGGGTTAGGGTTATTAGGGTGAGGGTTTGAATCGAGAGCATTTAAGGATCGTGTTAGTGTTAGAATTAGGTTTAGGGTTAGCTTTCGTAGAATTGAGGGTTAGGGTTAGGGTTAGGGTTCGGGTTCGGTTTCGAATCAAGCGCATTTTTAGTCTTAGGGTTGTGGTAGGCTTACGATTAGAGTGCATTTAGGGGTAGGGGTAGGAGTAGGTTCTGGGTTAGGGTTACGGTTTGTGGTGGTAGAATAGAGGTTTAGGGTTAGGCTTAGGGTCATGATTACCTTTTGGGTTAGAATTGAGTGCATTCCGGGTTAGAGTTAATGATGAGATTGACGATTTAGTGTTAGGATTAGGATCGAGCACATTTAGGGTTAGAGTTGTGGTTAGAATTCGTTAGGTTTAGGGTTAGGGGTAGGGGTGGGCTAGGGGTCAGAATCACGCGCATTTTTAGTGTTAGGGTTAGGTTTAGTGTTAGGGTTAGAGTGCATTTAGAGGTAGGGGTAGCGGTAGGATTAGGATTTGTGTTAGGGTTAGTGATGGTAGAATCGAGGTTTAGGTTTAGGCTTAGGGTCAGGATTGCATTTTGGATCAGAATCGAGTGTATTTAGGGTTTGGGTTAGTGTTCAAATTGACGATTTAGTGTGAGGGTTTCAATCGAGCACATTTAGGGTTAGAGTTATGCTTAGAATTCAGTGCATTTAGGGTTAGAGGTAGGGTTAGGGGTAGACTTAGTGGTAGGTTTAGGGTCAAGGTTCGAATCGAGAGCATTTAAGGATAGTGCTAGGGTTAGAGTTAGGTTTAGGGTTTGCTTTCGTAGAATCGAGGGTTAGGCTTAGGGTTAGGCTTAGGGTGAGGTTTAGGGTTAGAATCAAGCACAGTTTTAGTGTTAGCATTAGGGAGAGGATTAGGGTTGAAGTGCTTTTAGGGCTAGTGGTAGGAGTAGGGTTAGGATTAGGGTTAAGGTTTGTGTTGGTAGAATCGAGGTTTAGGTTTAGGCTTGGGGTCAGGATTGCCTTTTGGATCAGAATTGAGTGTATTTAGGCTTTGGGTTAGTGTTCGAATTGATGATTTAGTGTTAGGGTTGAATCGAGCACATTTAGGGTTAGAGTTATGGTTAGAATTCAGTGCATTTAGGGTTAGGGTTAGGGTTAGGGTTAGGTTTAGGGTCAGGGTTAAAATCGAGAGAATTTAAGGATAGTGCTAGGGTTAGAGTTAGGTTTAGCGTTCGCTTTCGTAGAATCGAGGGTTAGGCTTAAGGTTAGGCTTAGGGTTAGGGTTAGGGTTAGAATCAGGCGCATTTTTAGTGTTCTGGTTTTCGTTAGGGTATGGCTTAGAGTGCATTTAGGGGTAGGGGTAGGAGTACGGTTAGGATTAGAGTTAAGGTTTCTGTGGGTAGCATCGAGGTTTAGGGTTAGGCTTAGGGTCAGGAATGGCTTTTGGGTTAGAATCCAGTGCATTTAGGCTTAGGGATAGTGTTGACATTGACGATTTAGTGTTAGGGTTAGAATCGAGCACGTTTAGGGTTAGAGTTTTGTTTAGAATTCGTTAGGGTTAGGGGTAGTGTTAGGGGTAGGGGTAGGGTCAGAGTGCATATCGGGGTAGGGGTAGGCGTAGAGTTAGGATTAGGGTGAGGTTTTGTGTTTTTAGAATCAAAGTTTAGGGTTAGGCTTAGGGTCAGAATTGCCTTTTGGGTTAGAATCGAGTGCATTTAGGGTTAGGGTTAGTGTTGAGATTGACGATTTACTGTTAGGCTTAGAGTCGAGCACATTAGGGTTAGAGTTATGGTTAGAATCCACTGCATTTAGGCTTAGTGTTAGGGTAAGGGTTATTAGGGTCAGGATTAGGATCGAGATCATTTAAGGATAGTGTTAGGGTTAGAGTTAGGTTTAGGGTTACGTTTCGTAGAATTGAGGGTTAGGGTTAGGGTTAGGGTTGGGGTTAGGGATAGGGTTAGAATCAAGCGCATTTTTAGTGTTAGGGGTTGGGTTAGGGTTAGGGTTAGAGTGCATATAGAGGTAGGGATAGGAGTAGGGTTAGGATTAGGGTTAGGGTTTGCGTTGGTAGAATCGAGGTTTAAGGTTACGCTTAGGGTCAGGATTGCCTTTAGGGTTAGAGTCGAGTGCATTTAGGGTTAGGCTTAGTGTTGAAATTGACGATTTAGTGTTAGGGTTCTAATCGATCACATTAGGGTTAGAGTTATGTTTAGAATTCAGTGCATTTAGGGTTAGGGATAGGGTTTGGATGACGGTTATGTTTAGGTTGAGGGTTAGAATCGAGTGCATTTAAGAAAAGTGTTAGGGTTAGAGTTAGGGTAGGGTTAGCTTTATTAAAATCGACGGTTAGGGTTAGAGTCAGGGTTAGGGTTAGCGTTAGGGTTAGGGTTAGGGTTTGTGTTGGTAGAATCGAAGTTTAGGGTTAGGCTTATGGTCAGCATTGCCTTTTGGATTAGAATCGAGCGCATTTAGAATTAGGGTTAGTGTTGAGATTGATGATTTAGTGTTAGCCTTAGAAACGAGCACATTAGGGTTAGAGTTATGGTTAGAATCCACTGCATTTAAGCTTAGGGTTAGGGTTAGGGTTATTAGGGTCAGGATTAGAATCGAGAGAATTTAAGGATACTGTTAGGGTTAGAGTTAGCTTTAGGGTTAGTTTTCGTAGAATTGAGGGTTAGGGTTAGCGGTAGGGTTAGGGTTAGAATAAAGCGCATTTTTATTGTTAGGGGTTGGGTTAGGGTTAGGGTTAGAGTGCATATAGAGGTAGGGATAGGAGTAGGGTTAGGATTAGCGTTAGGGTTTGTGTTGGTAGAATCGAGGTATAGGGTTATTCTTAGGGTCAGGATTGCCTTTTGGGTTAGAGTCGAGTGCATTTAGGGTTAGGCTTAGTGTTGAAATTGACGATTTAGTGTTAGGGTTCTACTCTATCACATTAGGGTTAGAGTTATGTTTAGAATTCAGTGCATTTAGGGTTAGGGATAGGGTTTGGATTACGGTTATGTTTAGGCTGAGGGTTAGAATCGAGTGCATTAAGAAAAGTGTTAGGGTTAGAGTTAGGGTAGGGTTAGCTTTATTAAAATCGACGGTTAGGGTTAGAGTCAGGGTTAGGGTTAGCGTTAGGTTTAGGGTTAGGGTTTGTGTTGGTAGAATCGAAGTTTAGGGTTAGGCTTATGGTCAGCATTGCCTTTTGGATTAGAATCCAGCGCATTTAAATTAGAGTTAGTGTTGAGATTGATGATTTAGTGTTAGCCTTAGAAACGAGCACATTAGGGTTAGAGTTATGGTTAGAATCCACTGCATTTAAGCTTAGGGTTAGGGTTAGGGTTATTAGGGTCAGGATTAGAATCGAGAGAATTTAAGGATACTGTTAGGGTTAGAGTTAGCTTTAGGGTTAGTTTTCGTAGAATTGAGGGTTAGGGTTAGCGGTAGGGTTAGGGTTAGAATAAAGAGCATTTTTATTGTTAGGGGTTGGGTTAGGGTTAGGGTTAGAGTGCATATAGAGGTAGGGATAGGAGTAGGGTTAGGATTAGCGTTAGGGTTTGTGTTGGTAGAATCCAGGTTTAGGGTTATTCTTAGGGTCAGGATTGCCTTTTGGGTTAGAATCGAGTGCATTTAGGGTAACAGTTAGTGTTGAGATTGACGATTTAGTGTTAGGGTTAGAAATGAGCACATTAGCGTTAGAGTTATGGTTAGAATCTAATGCATTTAGGGTTAGGATTAGGGTTAGGGTTATTAGGTTCAGGGTTTGAATCGAGAGCATTTAAGGATCGTGTTAGTGTTAGAATTAGGTTTAGGGTTAGCTTTCGTAGAATTGAGGGTTAGGGTTAGGGTTAGGGTTCGGGTTCGGTTTAGAATCAAGCGCATTTTAAGTGTTAGGATTGGGGTAGGCTTACGATTAGAGTGCATTTAGGGGTAGGGGTAGGAGTAGGGTTAGGATTAGGGTTACGGTTTGTGGTGGTAGAATAGAGGTTTAGGGTTAGGCTTAGGGTCAGGATTGCTTTTTGGGTTAGAATCGAATGCATTCCGGGTTAGAGTAAATGATGAGATTGACGATTTAGTGTTAGGGTTAGAATCGAGCACATTAGGGTTAGAGTTATGGTTAGAATCCACTGCATTTAGGCTTAGGGTTATGGTTAGGGTTATTAGGGTCAGCATTAGAATCGAGAGCATTTAAGGATAGTGTTAGGGTTAGAGTTAGTTTTAGGGTTAGGTTTCGTAGAATTGAGGGTTAGGGTTGGGGTTAGGGTTAGGGTTAGTATTAGGGTTAGAATCAAACGCATTTTTAGTGTTAGGGGTTGGGTTACGGTTAGGGTTAGAGTGCATATAGAGGTAGGGATAGGAGTAGGGTTCGGATTAGGGTTAGGGTTTGCGTTGGTAGAATCGACGTTTAAGGTTACGCTTAGGGTCAGGATTGCCGTTAGGGTTAGAGTCGAGTGCATTTAGGGTTAGGCTTAGTGTTGAAATTGACGATTTAGTGTTAGGGTTCTAATCGATCACATTAGGGTTAGAGTTATGTTTAGAATTCAGGGCATTTAGGGTTAGGGATAGGGTTTGGATGACGGTTATGTTTAGGTTGAGGGTTAGAATCGAGTGCATTTAAGAAAAGTGTTAGGGTTAGAGTTAGGGTAGGGTTAGCTTTATTAAAATCGACGGTTAGGGTTAGAGTCAGGGTTAGGGTTAGCGTTAGGGTTAGAGTTAGGGTTTGTGTTGGTAGAATCGAAGTTTAGGGTTATGCTTAGGGTCAGGATTGCCTTTTGGGTTAGAGTCGAGTGCATTTAGGGTTAGGCTTAGTGTTGAAATTGACGATTTAGTGTTAGGGTTCTAATCTATCACATTAGGGTTAGAGTTATGTTTAGAATTCAGTGCATTTAGGGTTAGGGATAGGGTTTGGATTACGGTTATGTTTAGGCTGAGGGTTAGAATCGAGTGCATTAAGAAAAGTGTTAGGGTTAGAGTTAGGGTAGGGTTAGCTTTATTAAAATCGACGGTTAGGGTTAGAGTCAGGGTTAGGGTTAGCGTTAGGTTTAGGGTTAGGGTTTGTGTTGGTAGAATCGAAGTTTAGGGTTAGGCTTATGGTCAGCATTTCCTTTTGGATTAGAATCCAGCGCATTTAAATTAGAGTTAGTGTTGAGATTGATGATTTAGTGTTAGCCTTAGAAACGAGCACATTAGGGTTAGAGTTATGGTTAGAATCCACTGCATTTAAGCTTAGGGTTAGGGTTAGGGTTATTAGGGTCAGGATTAGAATCGAGAGAATTTAAGGATACTGTTAGGGTTAGAGTTAGCTTTAGGGTTAGTTTTCGTAGAATTGAGGGTTAGGGTTAGCGGTAGGGTTAGGGTTAGAATAAAGAGCATTTTTATTGTTAGGGGTTGGGTTAGGGTTAGGGTTAGAGTGCATATAGAGGTAGGGATAGGAGTAGGGTTAGGATTAGCGTTAGGGTTTGTGTTGGTAGAATCCAGGTTTAGGGTTATTCTTAGGGTCAGGATTGCCTTTTGGGTTAGAATCGAGTGCATTTAGGGTAACAGTTAGTGTTGAGATTGACGATTTAGTGTTAGGGTTAGAAATGAGCACATTAGCGTTAGAGTTATGGTTAGAATCTAATGCATTTAGGGTTAGGATTAGGGTTAGGGTTATTAGGTTCAGGGTTTGAATCGAGAGCATTTAAGGATCGTGTTAGTGTTAGAATTAGGTTTAGGGTTAGCTTTCGTAGAATTGAGGGTTAGGGTTAGGGTTAGGGTTCGGGTTCGGTTTAGAATCAAGCGCATTTTAAGTGTTAGGATTGGGGTAGGCTTACGATTAGAGTGCATTTAGGGGTAGGGGTAGGAGTAGGGTTAGGATTAGGGTTACGGTTTGTGGTGGTAGAATAGAGGTTTAGGGTTAGGCTTAGGGTCAGGATTGCTTTTTGGGTTAGAATCGAATGCATTCCGGGTTAGAGTAAATGATGAGATTGACGATTTAGTGTTAGGGTTAGAATCGAGCACATTAGGGTTAGAGTTATGGTTAGAATCCACTGCATTTAGGCTTAGGGTTATGGTTAGGGTTATTAGGGTCAGCATTAGAATCGAGAGCATTTAAGGATAGTGTTAGGGTTAGAGTTAGTTTTAGGGTTAGGTTTCGTAGAATTGAGGGTTAGGGTTGGGGTTAGGGTTAGGGTTAGTATTAGGGTTAGAATCAAACGCATTTTTAGTGTTAGGGGTTGGGTTACGGTTAGGGTTAGAGTGCATATAGAGGTAGGGATAGGAGTAGGGTTCGGATTAGGGTTAGGGTTTGCGTTGGTAGAATCGACGTTTAAGGTTACGCTTAGGGTCAGGATTGCCTTTAGGGTTAGAGTCGAGTGCATTTAGGGTTAGGCTTAGTGTTGAAATTGACGATTTAGTGTTAGGGTTCTAATCGATCACATTAGGGTTAGAGTTATGTTTAGAATTCAGGGCATTTAGGGTTAGGGATAGGGTTTGGATGACGGTTATGTTTAGGTTGAGGGTTAGAATCGAGTGCATTTAAGAAAAGTGTTAGGGTTAGAGTTAGGGTAGGGTTAGCTTTATTAAAATCGACGGTTAGGGTTAGAGTCAGGGTTAGGGTTAGCGTTAGGGTAAGAGTTAGGGTTTGTGTTGGTAGAATCGAAGTTTAGGGTTATGCTTAGGGTCAGGATTGCCTTTTGGGTTAGAGTCGAGTGCATTTAGGGTTAGGCTTAGTGTTGAGATTGACGATTTAGTGTTAGGGTTATAATCGAGCACATTAGGGTTAGAGTTATGGTTAGAATCCAGTGCATTTAGGGTTAGGGTTAGGGTTAGGGTTAGGATTAGGGGTAGAATCAAGCGCATTTTTAGTATTAGGTTTGCGGTTAGGGTTACGGTTTGAGTGCATTTAGGGGTATGGGAGGAGTTGGGTTAGGATTAGTGTTAGGGTTTGTGTTGGTAGAATCGAGGTTTTGGGTTTGGCTCAGGGTCAGGAGCGCATTTTGCGTCATATTTCAGAGCAGTTAGGCTAAGGTTAGTGTTGAAATTGATGATTTAGTTTTAGCGTTAGAATCAAGCACATTTAGGGATAGAGTTATGGTTAGAATTCGTTAGGGGTACGGTTATTGTTAGGGTTAGGGGTACGGTTAGAGTGCATTTAGCGGTAGGGGTTGGGGCACGGTTGGAATTAAGGTTAGGGTTAGTGTTGGTAGAATCGAGGTTTAGGGTTAGGCTCAGGGTCAGGATTGCCTTTTGGGTTAGAATCGAGTGCATTTAGGCTTAAGTTTACTGTTGAGATTGACGAATTAGTGTTAGGGTTAGAATCAAGAACATTACAGTTAGAGTTATGGTTAGAATCCAGTGCATTTAGGGTTAGCCTTAGGCTTAGGGTTACGGTTATGTTTAGGGTGAGGTTAGAATCAAGTGCATTTAAGGATAGTTTTAGGGTGAGAGTTTGGTTTAGGGTTAGCTTTCGTAGAATCGAGGGTTAAGCTTCGGGTTAGGATTAGCGTTAGGGTTAGGGTTAGAATCAGGCGCAATTTTAGTGTTATGGTTGGGGTTTGGTTATGGCTTAGAGCGGATTGTATGGTAGGGGTGGGAGTAGGGTTAGGATTAGGGTGAAGGTTTCTGTTGGTAGGATCGAGGTTTAAGTTTAGGCTTAGGGTCAGGATTGCCTTTTGGGTTAGAATCGAGTGCATTTAGGGTTAGAGTTAGTGTTGAGATTGACGATTTAGTATTAGGGTTAGAATCGAGCACATTAGGGTTAGAGTTATGGTTAGATTCCAGTACATTGAGGGTTAGGGATAGGGTTAGGATGACGGTTATGTTTAGGTTGAGGGTTAGAATCGAGTGCATTTAAGGATAGTGTTAGGGTTAGAGTTAGGTTAGGGTTAGCTTTCTTAGAATCGACGGTTAGGGTTAGGGTTAGGGTTAGGGTTAAGGTTAGAATCAAGGGCATTTTTAGTGTTAAGTTTACGGTTAGGGTTAGGGTTAGAGGGAATTCAGGGGTAGGGGTAGTAGTAGGGTTAGGATTAGCGTTAGGGTTTTTGTTGGTAGAATTGAGGTTCAGGCTTAGGCTTAGGGTCAGGATTGCCTTTTGGGTTAGAATCAAGTGCATTTAGGGTAACAGTTAGTGTTGAGATTGACGATTTAGTGTTAGGGTTAGAAACGAGCACATTAGCGTTAGAGTTATGGTTAGAATCTAATGCATTTAGGGTTAGGATTAGGGTTAGGGTTATTAGGGTCAGGGTTTGAATCGAGAGCATTTAAGGATCGTGTTAGTGTTAGAATTAGGTTTAGGGTTAGCTTTCGTAGAATCGAGGGTTAGGGTTAGGGTTAGGGTTCGGGTTCGGTTTAGAATCAAGCGCATTTTTAGTATTAGGGTTGTGGTAGGCTTACGATTAGAGTGCATTTAGGGGTAGGGGTAGGAGTAGGTTCTGGATTAGGGTTACGGTTTGTGGTGGTAGAATAGAGGTTTAGGGTTAGGCTTAGGGTCAGGATTGCATTTTGGATCAGAATCGAGTGTATTTAGGGTTTGGGTTAGTGTTCAAATTGACGATTTAGTGTGAGGGTTTCAATCGAGCACATTTAGGGTTAGAGTTATGCTTAGAATTCAGTGCATTTAGGGTTAGAGGTAGGGTTAGGGGTAGACTTAGTGGTAGGTTTAGGGTCAAGGTTCGAATCGAGAGCATTTAAGGATAGTGCTAGGGTTAGAGTTAGGTTTAGGGTTTGCTTTCGTAGAATCGAGGGTTAGGCTTAGGGTTAGGCTTAGGGTGAGGTTTAGGGTTAGAATCAAGCACAGTTTTAGTGTTAGCATTAGGGAGAGGATTAGGGTTGAAGTGCTTTTAGGGCTAGTGGTAGGAGTAGGGTTAGGATTAGGGTTAAGGTTTGTGTTGGTAGAATCGAGGTTTAGGTTTAGGCTTGGGGTCAGGATTGCCTTTTGGATCAGAATTGAGTGTATTTAGGCTTTGGGTTAGTGTTCGAATTGATGATTTAGTGTTAGGGTTGAATCGAGCACATTTAGGGTTAGAGTTATGGTTAGAATTCAGTGCATTTAGGGTTAGGGTTAGGGTTAGGGTTAGGTTTAGGGTCAGGGTTAAAATCGAGAGAATTTAAGGATAGTGCTAGGGTTAGAGTTAGGTTTAGCGTTCGCTTTCGTAGAATCGAGGGTTAGGCTTAAGGTTAGGCTTAGGGTTAGGGTTAGGGTTAGAATCAGGCGCATTTTTAGTGTTCTGGTTTTCGTTAGGGTATGGCTTAGAGTGCATTTAGGGGTAGGGGTAGGAGTACGGTTAGGATTAGAGTTAAGGTTTCTGTGGGTAGCATCGAGGTTTAGGGTTAGGCTTAGGGTCAGGAATGGCTTTTGGGTTAGAATCCAGTGCATTTAGGCTTAGGGATAGTGTTGACATTGACGATTTAGTGTTAGGGTTAGAATCGAGCACGTTTAGGGTTAGAGTTTTGTTTAGAATTCGTTAGGGTTAGGGGTAGTGTTAGGGGTAGGGGTAGGGTCAGAGTGCATATCGGGGTAGGGGTAGGCGTAGAGTTAGGATTAGGGTGAGGTTTTGTGTTTTTAGAATCAAAGTTTAGGGTTAGGCTTAGGGTCAGAATTGCCTTTTGGGTTAGAATCGAGTGCATTTAGGGTTAGGGTTAGTGTTGAGATTGACGATTTACTGTTAGGCTTAGAGTCGAGCACATTAGGGTTAGAGTTATGGTTAGAATCCACTGCATTTAGGCTTAGTGTTAGGGTAAGGGTTATTAGGGTCAGGATTAGGATCGAGATCATTTAAGGATAGTGTTAGGGTTAGAGTTAGGTTTAGGGTTACGTTTCGTAGAATTGAGGGTTAGGGTTAGGGTTAGGGTTGGGGTTAGGGATAGGGTTAGAATCAAGCGCATTTTTAGTGTTAGGGGTTGGGTTAGGGTTAGGGTTAGAGTGCATATAGAGGTAGGGATAGGAGTAGGGTTAGGATTAGGGTTAGGGTTTGCGTTGGTAGAATCGAGGTTTAAGGTTACGCTTAGGGTCAGGATTGCCTTTAGGGTTAGAGTCGAGTGCATTTAGGGTTAGGCTTAGTGTTGAAATTGACGATTTAGTGTTAGGGTTCTAATCGATCACATTAGGGTTAGAGTTATGTTTAGAATTCAGTGCATTTAGGGTTAGGGATAGGGTTTGGATGACGGTTATGTTTAGGTTGAGGGTTAGAATCGAGTGCATTAAGAAAAGTGTTAGGGTTAGAGTTAGGGTAGGGTTAGCTTTATTAAAATCGACGGTTAGGGTTAGAGTCAGGGTTAGGGTTAGCGTTAGGGTTAGGGTTAGGGTTTGTGTTGGTAGAATCGAAGTTTAGGGTTAGGCTTATGGTCAGCATTGCCTTTTGGATTAGAATCGAGCGCATTTAGAATTAGGGTTAGTGTTGAGATTGATGATTTAGTGTTAGCCTTAGAAACGAGCACATTAGGGTTAGAGTTATGGTTAGAATCCACTGCATTTAAGCTTAGGGTTAGGGTTAGGGTTATTAGGGTCAGGATTAGAATCGAGAGAATTTAAGGATACTGTTAGGGTTAGAGTTAGCTTTAGGGTTAGTTTTCGTAGAATTGAGGGTTAGGGTTAGCGGTAGGGTTAGGGTTAGAATAAAGCGCATTTTTATTGTTAGGGGTTGGGTTAGGGTTAGGGTTAGAGTGCATATAGAGGTAGGGATAGGAGTAGGGTTAGGATTAGCGTTAGGGTTTGTGTTGGTAGAATCGAGGTATAGGGTTATTCTTAGGGTCAGGATTGCCTTTTGGGTTAGAGTCGAGTGCATTTAGGGTTAGGCTTAGTGTTGAAATTGACGATTTAGTGTTAGGGTTCTACTCTATCACATTAGGGTTAGAGTTATGTTTAGAATTCAGTGCATTTAGGGTTAGGGATAGGGTTTGGATTACGGTTATGTTTAGGCTGAGGGTTAGAATCGAGTGCATTAAGAAAAGTGTTAGGGTTAGAGTTAGGGTAGGGTTAGCTTTATTAAAATCGACGGTTAGGGTTAGAGTCAGGGTTAGGGTTAGCGTTAGGTTTAGGGTTAGGGTTTGTGTTGGTAGAATCGAAGTTTAGGGTTAGGCTTATGGTCAGCATTTCCTTTTGGATTAGAATCCAGCGCATTTAAATTAGAGTTAGTGTTGAGATTGATGATTTAGTGTTAGCCTTAGAAACGAGCACATTAGGGTTAGAGTTATGGTTAGAATCCACTGCATTTAAGCTTAGGGTTAGGGTTAGGGTTATTAGGGTCAGGATTAGAATCGAGAGAATTTAAGGATACTGTTAGGGTTAGAGTTAGCTTTAGGGTTAGTTTTCGTAGAATTGAGGGTTAGGGTTAGCGGTAGGGTTAGGGTTAGAATAAAGAGCATTTTTATTGTTAGGGGTTGGGTTAGGGTTAGGGTTAGAGTGCATATAGAGGTAGGGATAGGAGTAGGGTTAGGATTAGCGTTAGGGTTTGTGTTGGTAGAATCCAGGTTTAGGGTTATTCTTAGGGTCAGGATTGCCTTTTGGGTTAGAATCGAGTGCATTTAGGGTAACAGTTAGTGTTGAGATTGACGATTTAGTGTTAGGGTTAGAAATGAGCACATTAGCGTTAGAGTTATGGTTAGAATCTAATGCATTTAGGGTTAGGATTAGGGTTAGGGTTATTAGGTTCAGGGTTTGAATCGAGAGCATTTAAGGATCGTGTTAGTGTTAGAATTAGGTTTAGGGTTAGCTTTCGTAGAATTGAGGGTTAGGGTTAGGGTTAGGGTTCGGGTTCGGTTTAGAATCAAGCGCATTTTAAGTGTTAGGATTGGGGTAGGCTTACGATTAGAGTGCATTTAGGGGTAGGGGTAGGAGTAGGGTTAGGATTAGGGTTACGGTTTGTGGTGGTAGAATAGAGGTTTAGGGTTAGGCTTAGGGTCAGGATTGCTTTTTGGGTTAGAATCGAATGCATTCCGGGTTAGAGTAAATGATGAGATTGACGATTTAGTGTTAGGGTTAGAATCGAGCACATTAGGGTTAGAGTTATGGTTAGAATCCACTGCATTTAGGCTTAGGGTTATGGTTAGGGTTATTAGGGTCAGCATTAGAATCGAGAGCATTTAAGGATAGTGTTAGGGTTAGAGTTAGTTTTAGGGTTAGGTTTCGTAGAATTGAGGGTTAGGGTTGGGGTTAGGGTTAGGGTTAGTATTAGGGTTAGAATCAAACGCATTTTTAGTGTTAGGGGTTGGGTTACGGTTAGGGTTAGAGTGCATATAGAGGTAGGGATAGGAGTAGGGTTCGGATTAGGGTTAGGGTTTGCGTTGGTAGAATCGACGTTTAAGGTTACGCTTAGGGTCAGGATTGCCGTTAGGGTTAGAGTCGAGTGCATTTAGGGTTAGGCTTAGTGTTGAAATTGACGATTTAGTGTTAGGGTTCTAATCGATCACATTAGGGTTAGAGTTATGTTTAGAATTCAGGGCATTTAGGGTTAGGGATAGGGTTTGGATGACGGTTATGTTTAGGTTGAGGGTTAGAATCGAGTGCATTTAAGAAAAGTGTTAGGGTTAGAGTTAGGGTAGGGTTAGCTTTATTAAAATCGACGGTTAGGGTTAGAGTCAGGGTTAGGGTTAGCGTTAGGGTTAGAGTTAGGGTTTGTGTTGGTAGAATCGAAGTTTAGGGTTATGCTTAGGGTCAGGATTGCCTTTTGGGTTAGAGTCGAGTGCATTTAGGGTTAGGCTTAGTGTTGAAATTGACGATTTAGTGTTAGGGTTCTAATCTATCACATTAGGGTTAGAGTTATGTTTAGAATTCAGTGCATTTAGGGTTAGGGATAGGGTTTGGATTACGGTTATGTTTAGGCTGAGGGTTAGAATCGAGTGCATTAAGAAAAGTGTTAGGGTTAGAGTTAGGGTAGGGTTAGCTTTATTAAAATCGACGGTTAGGGTTAGAGTCAGGGTTAGGGTTAGCGTTAGGTTTAGGGTTAGGGTTTGTGTTGGTAGAATCGAAGTTTAGGGTTAGGCTTATGGTCAGCATTTCCTTTTGGATTAGAATCCAGCGCATTTAAATTAGAGTTAGTGTTGAGATTGATGATTTAGTGTTAGCCTTAGAAACGAGCACATTAGGGTTAGAGTTATGGTTAGAATCCACTGCATTTAAGCTTAGGGTTAGGGTTAGGGTTATTAGGGTCAGGATTAGAATCGAGAGAATTTAAGGATACTGTTAGGGTTAGAGTTAGCTTTAGGGTTAGTTTTCGTAGAATTGAGGGTTAGGGTTAGCGGTAGGGTTAGGGTTAGAATAAAGAGCATTTTTATTGTTAGGGGTTGGGTTAGGGTTAGGGTTAGAGTGCATATAGAGGTAGGGATAGGAGTAGGGTTAGGATTAGCGTTAGGGTTTGTGTTGGTAGAATCCAGGTTTAGGGTTATTCTTAGGGTCAGGATTGCCTTTTGGGTTAGAATCGAGTGCATTTAGGGTAACAGTTAGTGTTGAGATTGACGATTTAGTGTTAGGGTTAGAAATGAGCACATTAGCGTTAGAGTTATGGTTAGAATCTAATGCATTTAGGGTTAGGATTAGGGTTAGGGTTATTAGGTTCAGGGTTTGAATCGAGAGCATTTAAGGATCGTGTTAGTGTTAGAATTAGGTTTAGGGTTAGCTTTCGTAGAATTGAGGGTTAGGGTTAGGGTTAGGGTTCGGGTTCGGTTTAGAATCAAGCGCATTTTAAGTGTTAGGATTGGGGTAGGCTTACGATTAGAGTGCATTTAGGGGTAGGGGTAGGAGTAGGGTTAGGATTAGGGTTACGGTTTGTGGTGGTAGAATAGAGGTTTAGGGTTAGGCTTAGGGTCAGGATTGCTTTTTGGGTTAGAATCGAATGCATTCCGGGTTAGAGTAAATGATGAGATTGACGATTTAGTGTTAGGGTTAGAATCGAGCACATTAGGGTTAGAGTTATGGTTAGAATCCACTGCATTTAGGCTTAGGGTTATGGTTAGGGTTATTAGGGTCAGCATTAGAATCGAGAGCATTTAAGGATAGTGTTAGGGTTAGAGTTAGTTTTAGGGTTAGGTTTCGTAGAATTGAGGGTTAGGGTTGGGGTTAGGGTTAGGGTTAGTATTAGGGTTAGAATCAAACGCATTTTTAGTGTTAGGGGTTGGGTTACGGTTAGGGTTAGAGTGCATATAGAGGTAGGGATAGGAGTAGGGTTCGGATTAGGGTTAGGGTTTGCGTTGGTAGAATCGACGTTTAAGGTTACGCTTAGGGTCAGGATTGCCGTTAGGGTTAGAGTCGAGTGCATTTAGGGTTAGGCTTAGTGTTGAAATTGACGATTTAGTGTTAGGGTTCTAATCGATCACATTAGGGTTAGAGTTATGTTTAGAATTCAGGGCATTTAGGGTTAGGGATAGGGTTTGGATGACGGTTATGTTTAGGTTGAGGGTTAGAATCGAGTGCATTTAAGAAAAGTGTTAGGGTTAGAGTTAGGGTAGGGTTAGCTTTATTAAAATCGACGGTTAGGGTTAGAGTCAGGGTTAGGGTTAGCGTTAGGGTTAGAGTTAGGGTTTGTGTTGGTAGAATCGAAGTTTAGGGTTATGCTTAGGGTCAGGATTGCCTTTTGGGTTAGAGTCGAGTGCATTTAGGGTTAGGCTTAGTGTTGAAATTGACGATTTAGTGTTAGGGTTCTAATCTATCACATTAGGGTTAGAGTTATGTTTAGAATTCAGTGCATTTAGGGTTAGGGATAGGGTTTGGATTACGGTTATGTTTAGGCTGAGGGTTAGAATCGAGTGCATTAAGAAAAGTGTTAGGGTTAGAGTTAGGGTAGGGTTAGCTTTATTAAAATCGACGGTTAGGGTTAGAGTCAGGGTTAGGGTTAGCGTTAGGTTTAGGGTTAGGGTTTGTGTTGGTAGAATCGAAGTTTAGGGTTAGGCTTATGGTCAGCATTTCCTTTTGGATTAGAATCCAGCGCATTTAAATTAGAGTTAGTGTTGAGATTGATGATTTAGTGTTAGCCTTAGAAACGAGCACATTAGGGTTAGAGTTATGGTTAGAATCCACTGCATTTAAGCTTAGGGTTAGGGTTAGGGTTATTAGGGTCAGGATTAGAATCGAGAGAATTTAAGGATACTGTTAGGGTTAGAGTTAGCTTTAGGGTTAGTTTTCGTAGAATTGAGGGTTAGGGTTAGCGGTAGGGTTAGGGTTAGAATAAAGAGCATTTTTATTGTTAGGGGTTGGGTTAGGGTTAGGGTTAGAGTGCATATAGAGGTAGGGATAGGAGTAGGGTTAGGATTAGCGTTAGGGTTTGTGTTGGTAGAATCCAGGTTTAGGGTTATTCTTAGGGTCAGGATTGCCTTTTGGGTTAGAATCGAGTGCATTTAGGGTAACAGTTAGTGTTGAGATTGACGATTTAGTGTTAGGGTTAGAAATGAGCACATTAGCGTTAGAGTTATGGTTAGAATCTAATGCATTTAGGGTTAGGATTAGGGTTAGGGTTATTAGGTTCAGGGTTTGAATCGAGAGCATTTAAGGATCGTGTTAGTGTTAGAATTAGGTTTAGGGTTAGCTTTCGTAGAATTGAGGGTTAGGGTTAGGGTTAGGGTTCGGGTTCGGTTTAGAATCAAGCGCATTTTAAGTGTTAGGATTGGGGTAGGCTTACGATTAGAGTGCATTTAGGGGTAGGGGTAGGAGTAGGGTTAGGATTAGGGTTACGGTTTGTGGTGGTAGAATAGAGGTTTAGGGTTAGGCTTAGGGTCAGGATTGCTTTTTGGGTTAGAATCGAATGCATTCCGGGTTAGAGTAAATGATGAGATTGACGATTTAGTGTTAGGGTTAGAATCGAGCACATTAGGGTTAGAGTTATGGTTAGAATCCACTGCATTTAGGCTTAGGGTTATGGTTAGGGTTATTAGGGTCAGCATTAGAATCGAGAGCATTTAAGGATAGTGTTAGGGTTAGAGTTAGTTTTAGGGTTAGGTTTCGTAGAATTGAGGGTTAGGGTTGGGGTTAGGGTTAGGGTTAGTATTAGGGTTAGAATCAAACGCATTTTTAGTGTTAGGGGTTGGGTTACGGTTAGGGTTAGAGTGCATATAGAGGTAGGGATAGGAGTAGGGTTCGGATTAGGGTTAGGGTTTGCGTTGGTAGAATCGACGTTTAAGGTTACGCTTAGGGTCAGGATTGCCGTTAGGGTTAGAGTCGAGTGCATTTAGGGTTAGGCTTAGTGTTGAAATTGACGATTTAGTGTTAGGGTTCTAATCGATCACATTAGGGTTAGAGTTATGTTTAGAATTCAGGGCATTTAGGGTTAGGGATAGGGTTTGGATGACGGTTATGTTTAGGTTGAGGGTTAGAATCGAGTGCATTTAAGAAAAGTGTTAGGGTTAGAGTTAGGGTAGGGTTAGCTTTATTAAAATCGACGGTTAGGGTTAGAGTCAGGGTTAGGGTTAGCGTTAGGGTTAGAGTTAGGGTTTGTGTTGGTAGAATCGAAGTTTAGGGTTATGCTTAGGGTCAGGATTGCCTTTTGGGTTAGAGTCGAGTGCATTTAGGGTTAGGCTTAGTGTTGAAATTGACGATTTAGTGTTAGGGTTCTAATCTATCACATTAGGGTTAGAGTTATGTTTAGAATTCAGTGCATTTAGGGTTAGGGATAGGGTTTGGATTACGGTTATGTTTAGGCTGAGGGTTAGAATCGAGTGCATTAAGAAAAGTGTTAGGGTTAGAGTTAGGGTAGGGTTAGCTTTATTAAAATCGACGGTTAGGGTTAGAGTCAGGGTTAGGGTTAGCGTTAGGTTTAGGGTTAGGGTTTGTGTTGGTAGAATCGAAGTTTAGGGTTAGGCTTATGGTCAGCATTTCCTTTTGGATTAGAATCCAGCGCATTTAAATTAGAGTTAGTGTTGAGATTGATGATTTAGTGTTAGCCTTAGAAACGAGCACATTAGGGTTAGAGTTATGGTTAGAATCCACTGCATTTAAGCTTAGGGTTAGGGTTAGGGTTATTAGGGTCAGGATTAGAATCGAGAGAATTTAAGGATACTGTTAGGGTTAGAGTTAGCTTTAGGGTTAGTTTTCGTAGAATTGAGGGTTAGGGTTAGCGGTAGGGTTAGGGTTAGAATAAAGAGCATTTTTATTGTTAGGGGTTGGGTTAGGGTTAGGGTTAGAGTGCATATAGAGGTAGGGATAGGAGTAGGGTTAGGATTAGCGTTAGGGTTTGTGTTGGTAGAATCCAGGTTTAGGGTTATTCTTAGGGTCAGGATTGCCTTTTGGGTTAGAATCGAGTGCATTTAGGGTAACAGTTAGTGTTGAGATTGACGATTTAGTGTTAGGGTTAGAAATGAGCACATTAGCGTTAGAGTTATGGTTAGAATCTAATGCATTTAGGGTTAGGATTAGGGTTAGGGTTATTAGGTTCAGGGTTTGAATCGAGAGCATTTAAGGATCGTGTTAGTGTTAGAATTAGGTTTAGGGTTAGCTTTCGTAGAATTGAGGGTTAGGGTTAGGGTTAGGGTTCGGGTTCGGTTTAGAATCAAGCGCATTTTAAGTGTTAGGATTGGGGTAGGCTTACGATTAGAGTGCATTTAGGGGTAGGGGTAGGAGTAGGGTTAGGATTAGGGTTACGGTTTGTGGTGGTAGAATAGAGGTTTAGGGTTAGGCTTAGGGTCAGGATTGCTTTTTGGGTTAGAATCGAATGCATTCCGGGTTAGAGTAAATGATGAGATTGACGATTTAGTGTTAGGGTTAGAATCGAGCACATTAGGGTTAGAGTTATGGTTAGAATCCACTGCATTTAGGCTTAGGGTTATGGTTAGGGTTATTAGGGTCAGCATTAGAATCGAGAGCATTTAAGGATAGTGTTAGGGTTAGAGTTAGTTTTAGGGTTAGGTTTCGTAGAATTGAGGGTTAGGGTTGGGGTTAGGGTTAGGGTTAGTATTAGGGTTAGAATCAAACGCATTTTTAGTGTTAGGGGTTGGGTTACGGTTAGGGTTAGAGTGCATATAGAGGTAGGGATAGGAGTAGGGTTCGGATTAGGGTTAGGGTTTGCGTTGGTAGAATCGACGTTTAAGGTTACGCTTAGGGTCAGGATTGCCGTTAGGGTTAGAGTCGAGTGCATTTAGGGTTAGGCTTAGTGTTGAAATTGACGATTTAGTGTTAGGGTTCTAATCGATCACATTAGGGTTAGAGTTATGTTTAGAATTCAGGGCATTTAGGGTTAGGGATAGGGTTTGGATGACGGTTATGTTTAGGTTGAGGGTTAGAATCGAGTGCATTTAAGAAAAGTGTTAGGGTTAGAGTTAGGGTAGGGTTAGCTTTATTAAAATCGACGGTTAGGGTTAGAGTCAGGGTTAGGGTTAGCGTTAGGGTTAGAGTTAGGGTTTGTGTTGGTAGAATCGAAGTTTAGGGTTATGCTTAGGGTCAGGATTGCCTTTTGGGTTAGAGTCGAGTGCATTTAGGGTTAGGCTTAGTGTTGAAATTGACGATTTAGTGTTAGGGTTCTAATCTATCACATTAGGGTTAGAGTTATGTTTAGAATTCAGTGCATTTAGGGTTAGGGATAGGGTTTGGATTACGGTTATGTTTAGGCTGAGGGTTAGAATCGAGTGCATTAAGAAAAGTGTTAGGGTTAGAGTTAGGGTAGGGTTAGCTTTATTAAAATCGACGGTTAGGGTTAGAGTCAGGGTTAGGGTTAGCGTTAGGTTTAGGGTTAGGGTTTGTGTTGGTAGAATCGAAGTTTAGGGTTAGGCTTATGGTCAGCATTTCCTTTTGGATTAGAATCCAGCGCATTTAAATTAGAGTTAGTGTTGAGATTGATGATTTAGTGTTAGCCTTAGAAACGAGCACATTAGGGTTAGAGTTATGGTTAGAATCCACTGCATTTAAGCTTAGGGTTAGGGTTAGGGTTATTAGGGTCAGGATTAGAATCGAGAGAATTTAAGGATACTGTTAGGGTTAGAGTTAGCTTTAGGGTTAGTTTTCGTAGAATTGAGGGTTAGGGTTAGCGGTAGGGTTAGGGTTAGAATAAAGAGCATTTTTATTGTTAGGGGTTGGGTTAGGGTTAGGGTTAGAGTGCATATAGAGGTAGGGATAGGAGTAGGGTTAGGATTAGCGTTAGGGTTTGTGTTGGTAGAATCCAGGTTTAGGGTTATTCTTAGGGTCAGGATTGCCTTTTGGGTTAGAATCGAGTGCATTTAGGGTAACAGTTAGTGTTGAGATTGACGATTTAGTGTTAGGGTTAGAAATGAGCACATTAGCGTTAGAGTTATGGTTAGAATCTAATGCATTTAGGGTTAGGATTAGGGTTAGGGTTATTAGGTTCAGGGTTTGAATCGAGAGCATTTAAGGATCGTGTTAGTGTTAGAATTAGGTTTAGGGTTAGCTTTCGTAGAATTGAGGGTTAGGGTTAGGGTTAGGGTTCGGGTTCGGTTTAGAATCAAGCGCATTTTAAGTGTTAGGATTGGGGTAGGCTTACGATTAGAGTGCATTTAGGGGTAGGGGTAGGAGTAGGGTTAGGATTAGGGTTACGGTTTGTGGTGGTAGAATAGAGGTTTAGGGTTAGGCTTAGGGTCAGGATTGCTTTTTGGGTTAGAATCGAATGCATTCCGGGTTAGAGTAAATGATGAGATTGACGATTTAGTGTTAGGGTTAGAATCGAGCACATTAGGGTTAGAGTTATGGTTAGAATCCACTGCATTTAGGCTTAGGGTTATGGTTAGGGTTATTAGGGTCAGCATTAGAATCGAGAGCATTTAAGGATAGTGTTAGGGTTAGAGTTAGTTTTAGGGTTAGGTTTCGTAGAATTGAGGGGTAGGGTTGGGGTTAGGGTTAGGGTTAGTATTAGGGTTAGAATCAAACGCATTTTTAGTGTTAGGGGTTGGGTTACGGTTAGGGTTAGAGTGCATATAGAGGTAGGGATAGGAGTAGGGTTCGGATTAGGGTTAGGGTTTGCGTTGGTAGAATCGACGTTTAAGGTTACGCTTAGGGTCAGGATTGCCGTTAGGGTTAGAGTCGAGTGCATTTAGGGTTAGGCTTAGTGTTGAAATTGACGATTTAGTGTTAGGGTTCTAATCGATCACATTAGGGTTAGAGTTATGTTTAGAATTCAGGGCATTTAGGGTTAGGGATAGGGTTTGGATGACGGTTATGTTTAGGTTGAGGGTTAGAATCGAGTGCATTTAAGAAAAGTGTTAGGGTTAGAGTTAGGGTAGGGTTAGCTTTATTAAAATCGACGGTTAGGGTTAGAGTCAGGGTTAGGGTTAGCGTTAGGGTAAGAGTTAGGGTTTGTGTTGGTAGAATCGAAGTTTAGGGTTATGCTTAGGGTCAGGATTGCCTTTTGGGTTAGAGTCGAGTGCATTTAGGGTTAGGCTTAGTGTTGAGATTGACGATTTAGTGTTAGGGTTATAATCGAGCACATTAGGGTTAGAGTTATGGTTAGAATCCAGTGCATTTAGGGTTAGGGTTAGGGTTAGGGTTAGGATTAGGGGTAGAATCAAGCGCATTTTTAGTATTAGGTTTGCGGTTAGGGTTACGGTTTGAGTGCATTTAGGGGTATGGGAGGAGTTGGGTTAGGATTAGTGTTAGGGTTTGTGTTGGTAGAATCGAGGTTTTGGGTTTGGCTCAGGGTCAGGAGCGCATTTTGCGTCATATTTCAGAGCAGTTAGGCTAAGGTTAGTGTTGAAATTGATGATTTAGTTTTAGCGTTAGAATCAAGCACATTTAGGGATAGAGTTATGGTTAGAATTCGTTAGGGGTACGGTTATTGTTAGGGTTAGGGGTACGGTTAGAGTGCATTTAGCGGTAGGGGTTGGGGCACGGTTGGAATTAAGGTTAGGGTTAGTGTTGGTAGAATCGAGGTTTAGGGTTAGGCTCAGGGTCAGGATTGCCTTTTGGGTTAGAATCGAGTGCATTTAGGCTTAAGTTTACTGTTGAGATTGACGAATTAGTGTTAGGGTTAGAATCAAGAACATTACAGTTAGAGTTATGGTTAGAATCCAGTGCATTTAGGGTTAGCCTTAGGCTTAGGGTTACGGTTATGTTTAGGGTGAGGTTAGAATCAAGTGCATTTAAGGATAGTTTTAGGGTGAGAGTTTGGTTTAGGGTTAGCTTTCGTAGAATCGAGGGTTAAGCTTCGGGTTAGGATTAGCGTTAGGGTTAGGGTTAGAATCAGGCGCAATTTTAGTGTTATGGTTGGGGTTTGGTTATGGCTTAGAGCGGATTGTATGGTAGGGGTGGGAGTAGGGTTAGGATTAGGGTGAAGGTTTCTGTTGGTAGGATCGAGGTTTAAGTTTAGGCTTAGGGTCAGGATTGCCTTTTGGGTTAGAATCGAGTGCATTTAGGGTTAGAGTTAGTGTTGAGATTGACGATTTAGTATTAGGGTTAGAATCGAGCACATTAGGGTTAGAGTTATGGTTAGATTCCAGTACATTGAGGGTTAGGGATAGGGTTAGGATGACGGTTATGTTTAGGTTGAGGGTTAGAATCGAGTGCATTTAAGGATAGTGTTAGGGTTAGAGTTAGGTTAGGGTTAGCTTTCTTAGAATCGACGGTTAGGGTTAGGGTTAGGGTTAGGGTTAAGGTTAGAATCAAGGGCATTTTTAGTGTTAAGTTTACGGTTAGGGTTAAGGTTAGAGGGAATTCAGGGGTAGGGGTAGTAGTAGGGTTAGGATTAGCGTTAGGGTTTTTGTTGGTAGAATTGAGGTTCAGGCTTAGGCTTAGGGTCAGGATTGCCTTTTGGGTTAGAATCGAGTGCATTTAGGGTAACAGTTAGTGTTGAGATTGACGATTTAGTGTTAGGGTTAGAAACGAGCACATTAGCGTTAGAGTTATGGTTAGAATCTAATGCATTTAGGGTTAGGATTAGGGTTAGGGTTATTAGGGTCAGGGTTTGAATCGAGAGCATTTAAGGATCGTGTTAGTGTTAGAATTAGGTTTAGGGTTGGCTTTCGTAGAATTGAGGGTTAGGGTTAGGGTTAGGGTTCGGGTTCGGTTTAGAATCAAGCGCATTTTTAGTATTAGGGTTGTGGTAGGCTTACGATTAGAGTGCATTTAGGGGTAGGGGTAGGAGTAGGTTCTGGATTAGGGTTACGGTTTGTGGTGGTAGAATAGAGGTTTAGGGTTAGGCTTAGGGTCATGATTACTTTTTGGGGTAGAATCGAGTGCATTCCGGGTTAGAGTTAATGATGAGATTGACGATTTAGTGTTAGGATTAGGATCGAGCACATTTAGGGTTAGAGTTGTGGTTAGAATTCGTTAGGTTTAGGGTTAGGGGTAGGGGTAGGCTAGGGGTCAGAATCACGCGCATTTTTAGTGTTAGGGTTAGGTTTAGTGTTAGGGTTAGAGTGCATTTAGAGGTAGGGGTAGCGGTAGGATTAGGATTTGTGTTAGGGTTAGGGATGGTAGAATCGATGTTTAGGTTTAGGCTTAGGGTCAGGATTGCATTTTGGATCAGAATCGAGTGTATTTAGGGTTTGGGTTAGTGTTCAAATTGACGATTTAGTGTGAGGGTTTCAATCGAGCACATTTAGGGTTAGAGTTATGCTTAGAATTCAGTGCATTTAGGGTTAGAGGTAGGGTTAGGGGTAGACTTAGTGGTAGGTTTAGGGTCAAGGTTAGAATCGAGAGCATTTAAGGATAGTGCTAGGGTTAGAGTTAGGTTTAGGGTTTGCTTTCGTAGAATCGAGGGTTAGGCTTAGGGTTAGGCTTAGGGTGAGGTTTAGGGTTAGAATCAAGCACAGTTTTAGTGTTAGCGTTAGGGAGAGGATTAGGGTTGAAGTGCTTTTAGGGCTAGTGGTAGGAGTAGGGTTAGGATTAGGATTAAGGTTTGTGTTGGTAGAATCGAGGTTTAGGTTTAGGCTTGGGGTCAGGATTGCCTTTTGGATCAGAATTGAGTGTATTTAGGCTTTGGGTTAGTGTTCGAATTGATGATTTAGTGTTAGGGTTGAATCGAGCACATTTAGGGTTAGAGTTATGGTTAGAATTCAGTGCATTTAGGGTTGGGGTTAGGGATAGGGTTAGAATCAAGCGCATTTTTAGTGTTAGGGGTTGGGTTAGGGTTAGGGTTAGAGTGCATATAGAGGTAGGGATAGGAGTAGGGTTAGGATTAGGGTTAGGGTTTGCGTTGGTAGAATCGACGTTTAAGGTTACTCTTAGGGTCAGGATTGCCTTTAGGGTTAGAGTCGAGTGCATTTAGGGTTAAGCTTAGTGTTGAAATTGACGATTTAGTGTTAGGGTTCTACTCGATCACATTAGGGTTAGAGTTATGTTTAGAATTCAGGGCATTTAGGGTTAGGGATAGGGTTTGGATGACGGTTATGTTTAGGTTGAGGGTTAGAATCGAGTGCATTTAAGAAAAGTGTTAGGGTTAGAGTTAGGGTAGGGTTAGCTTTATTAAAATCGACGGTTAGGGTTAGAGTCAGGGTTAGGGTTAGCGTTAGGGTTAGGGTTAGGGTTTGTGTTGGTAGAATCGAAGTTTAGGGTTAGGCTTATGGTGAGCATTGCCTTTTGGATTAGAATCGAGCGCATTTAGAATTAGGGTTAGTGTTGAGATTGATGATTTAGTGTTAGCCTTAGAAACGAGCACATTAGGGTTAGAGTTATGGTTAGAATCCACTGCATTTAAGCTTAGGGTTAGGGTTAGGGTTATTAGGGTCAGGATTAGAATCGAGAGAATTTAAGGATACTGTTAGGGTTAGAGTTAGGTTTAGGGTTACGTTTCGTAGAATTGAGGGTTAGGGTTAGCGGTAGGGTTAGGGTTAGAATAAAGTGCATTTTTATTGTTAGGGGTTGGGTTAGGGTTAGGGTTAGAGTGCATATAGAGGTAGGGATAGGAGTAGGGTTAGGATTAGGGTTAGGGTTTGTGTTGGTAGAATCGAGGTTTAGGGTTATTCTTAGGGTCGGGATTGCCTTTTGAGTTAGAATCGAGTGCATTTTGGGTAACAGTTAGTGTTGAGATTGACGATTTAGTGTTAGGGTTAGAAACGAGCACATTAGCATTAGAGTTATGGTTAGAATCTAATGCATTTAGGGTTAGGATTAGGGTTAGGGTTATTAGGTTCAGGGTTTGAATCGAGAGCATTTAAGGATCGTGTTAGTGTTAGAATTAGGTTTAGGGTTAGCTTTCGTAGAATTGAGGGTTAGGGTTAGGGTTACGGTTCGGGTTCGGTTTAGAATCAAGCGCATTTTAAGTGTTAGGATTGGGGTAGGCTTACGATTAGAGTGCATTTAGGGGTAGGGGTAGGAGTAGGGTTAGGATTAGGGTTATAGTTTGTGGTGGTAGAATAGAGGTTTAGGGTTAGGCTTAGGGTCAGGATTGCTTTTTGGGTTAGAATCGAGTGCATTCCGGGTTAGAGTTAATGATGAGATTGACGATTTAGTGTTAGGGTTAGAATCGAGCACATTAGGGTTAGAGTTATGGTTAGAATCCACTGCATTTAGGCTTAGGGTTAGGGGTAGTGTTGTCAGGGTCAGGATTAGAATCGAGAGCATTTAAGGATAGTGTTAGGGTTAGAGTTAGGTTTAGGGTTAGGTTTCGTAGAATTGAGGGTTAGGGTTGGGGTTAGGGTTAGGGTTAGTATTAGGGTTAGAATCAAACGCATTTTTAGTGTTAGGGGTTGGGTTACGGTTAGGGTTAGAGTGCATATAGAGGTAGGGATAGGAGTAGGGTTAGGATTAGGGTTAGGGTTTGTGTTGGTAGAATCGAGGTTTAGGGTTATGCTTAGGGTCAGGATTGCCTTTTGGGTTAGAGTCGAGTGCATTTAGGGTTAGGCTTATTGTTGAGATTGACGATTTAGTGTTAGGGTTATAATCGAGCACATTAGGGTTAGAGTTATGGTTAGAATCCAGTGCATTTAGGGTTAGGGTTAGGGTTAGGGTTAGGATTAGGGGTAGAATCAAGCGCATTTTTAGTATTAGGTTTGCGGTTAGGGTTACGGTTTGAGTGCATTTAGGGGTATGGGAGGAGTTGGGTTAGGATTAGTGTTAGGGTTTGTGTTGGTAGAATCGAGGTTTTGGGTTTGGCTCAGGGTCAGGAGCGCATTTTGCGTCATATTTCAGAGCAGTTAGGCTAAGGTTAGTGTTGAAATTGATGATTTAGTTTTAGCGTTAGAATCAAGCACATTTAGGGATAGAGTTATGGTTAGAATTCGTTAGGGGTACGGTTATTGTTAGGGTTAGGGGTACGGTTAGAGTGCATTTAGCGGTAGGGGTTGGGGCACGGTTGGAATTAAGGTTAGGGTTAGTGTTGGTAGAATCGAGGTTTAGGGTTAGGCTCAGGGTCAGGATTGCCTTTTGGGTTAGAATCGAGTGCATTTAGGCTTAAGTTTACTGTTGAGATTGACGAATTAGTGTTAGGGTTAGAATCAAGAACATTACAGTTAGAGTTATGGTTAGAATCCAGTGCATTTAGGGTTAGCCTTAGGCTTAGGGTTACGGTTATGTTTAGGGTGAGGTTAGAATCAAGTGCATTTAAGGATAGTTTTAGGGTGAGAGTTTGGTTTAGGGTTAGCTTTCGTAGAATCGAGGGTTAAGCTTCGGGTTAGGATTAGCGTTAGGGTTAGGGTTAGAATCAGGCGCAATTTTAGTGTTATGGTTGGGGTTTGGTTATGGCTTAGAGCGGATTGTATGGTAGGGGTGGGAGTAGGGTTAGGATTAGGGTGAAGGTTTCTGTTGGTAGGATCGAGGTTTAAGTTTAGGCTTAGGGTCAGGATTGCCTTTTGGGTTAGAATCGAGTGCATTTAGGGTTAGAGTTAGTGTTGAGATTGACGATTTAGTATTAGGGTTAGAATCGAGCACATTAGGGTTAGAGTTATGGTTAGATTCCAGTACATTGAGGGTTAGGGATAGGGTTAGGATGACGGTTATGTTTAGGTTGAGGGTTAGAATCGAGTGCATTTAAGGATAGTGTTAGGGTTAGAGTTAGGTTAGGGTTAGCTTTCTTAGAATCGACGGTTAGGGTTAGGGTTAGGGTTAGGGTTAAGGTTAGAATCAAGGGCATTTTTAGTGTTAAGTTTACGGTTAGGGTTAGGGTTAGAGGGAATTCAGGGGTAGGGGTAGTAGTAGGGTTAGGATTAGCGTTAGGGTTTTAGTTGGTAGAATTGAGGTTCAGGCTTAGGCTTAGGGTCAGGATTGCCTTTTGGGTTAGAATCGAGTGCATTTAGGGTAACAGTTAGTGTTGAGATTGACGATTTAGTGTTAGGGTTAGAAACGAGCACATTAGCGTTAGAGTTATGGTTAGAATCTAATGCATTTAGGGTTAGGATTAGGGTTAGGGTTATTAGGGTCAGGGTTTGAATCGAGAGCATTTAAGGATCGTGTTAGTGTTAGAATTAGGTTTAGGGTTAGCTTTCGTAGAATTGAGGGTTAGGGTTAGGGTTAGGGTTCGGGTTCGGTTTAGAATCAAGCGCATTTTTAGTATTAGGGTTGTGGTAGGCTTACGATTAGAGTGCTTTTAAGGGTAGGGGTAGGAGTAGGTTCTGGATTAGGGTTACGGTTTGTGGTGGTAGAATAGAGGTTTAGGGTTAGGCTTAGGGTCATGATTACTTTTTGGGTTAGAATCGAGTGCATTCCGGGTTAGAGTTAATGATGAGATTGACGATTTAGTGTTAGGCTTAGGATCGAGCACATTTAGGGTTAGAGTTGTGGTTAGAATTCGTTAGGTTTAGGGTTAGGGGTAGGGGTAGGCTAGGGGTCAGAATCACGCGCATTTTTAGTGTTAGGGTTAGGTTTAGTGTTAGGGTTAGAGTGCATTTAGAGGTAGGGGTAGCGGTAGGATTAGGATTTGTGTTAGGGTTAGTGATGGTAGAATCGATGTTTAGGTTTAGGCTTAGGGTCAGGATTGCATTTTGGATCAGAATCGAGTGTATTTAGGGTTTGGGTTAGTGTTCAAATTGACGATTTAGTGTGAGGGTTTCAATCGAGCACATTTAGGGTTAGAGTTATGCTTAGAATTCAGTGCATTTAGGGTTAGAGGTAGGGTTAGGGGTAGACTTAGTGGTAGGTTTAGGGTCAAGGTTCGAATCGAGAGCATTTAAGGATAGTGCTAGGGTTAGAGTTAGGTTTAGGGTTTGCTTTCGTAGAATCGAGGGTTAGGCTTAGGGTTAGGCTTAGGGTGAGGTTTAGGGTTAGAATCAAGCACAGTTTTAGTGTTAGCGTTAGGGAGAGGATTAGGGTTGAAGTGCTTTTAGGGCTAGTGGTAGGAGTAGGGTTAGGATTAGGGTTAAGGTTTGTGTTGGTAGAATCGAGGTTTAGGTTTAAGCTTGGGGTGAGGATTGCCTTTTGGATCAGATTTGAGTGTATTTAGGCTTTGGGTTAGTGTTCGAATTGATGATTTAGTGTTAGGGTTGAATCGAGCACATTTAGGGTTAGAGTTATGGTTAGAATTCGTTAGGGGTACAGTTATTGTTAGGGTTAGGGGTACGGTTAGAGTGCATTTAGCGGTAGGGGTTGGGGCACGGTTGGAATTAAGGTTAGGGTTAGTGTTGGTAGAATCGAGGTTTAGGGTTAGGCTCAGGGTCAGGATTCCCTTTTGGGTTAGAATCGAGTGCATTTAGGCTTAAGTTTACTGTTGAGATTGACGAATTAGTGTTAGGGTTAGAATCAAGAACATTACAGTTAGAGTTATGGTTAGAATCCAGTGCATTTAGGGTTAGCCTTAGGCTTAGGGTTACGGTTATGTTTAGGGTGAGGTTAGAATCAAGTGCATTTAAGGATAGTTTTAGGGTGAGAGTTTGGTTTAGGGTTAGCTTTCGTAGAATCGAGGGTTAAGCTTCGGGTTAGGATTAGCGTTAGGGTTAGGGTTAGAATCAGGCGCAATTTTAGTGTTATGGTTGGGGTTTGGTTATGGCTTAGAGCGGATTGTATGGTAGGGGTGGGAGTAGGGTTAGGATTAGGGTGAAGGTTTCTGTTGGTAGGATCGAGGTTTAAGTTTAGGCTTAGGGTCAGGATTGCCTTTTGGGTTAGAATCGAGTGCATTTAGGGTTAGAGTTAGTGTTGAGATTGACGATTTAGTATTAGGGTTAGAATCGAGCACATTAGGGTTAGAGTTATGGTTAGATTCCAGTACATTGAGGGTTAGGGATAGGGTTAGGATGACGGTTATGTTTAGGTTGAGGGTTAGAATCGAGTGCATTTAAGGATAGTGTTAGGGTTAGAGTTAGGTTAGGGTTAGCTTTCTTAGAATCGACGGTTAGGGTTAGGGTTAGGGTTAGGGTTAAGGTTAGAATCAAGGGCATTTTTAGTGTTAAGTTTACGGTTAGGGTTAGGGTTAGAGGGAATTCAGGGGTAGGGGTAGTAGTAGGGTTAGGATTAGCGTTAGGGTTTTTGTTGGTAGAATTGAGGTTCAGGCTTAGGCTTAGGGTCAGGATTGCCTTTTGGGTTAGAATCGAGTGCATTTAGGGTAACAGTTAGTGTTGAGATTGACGATTTAGTGTTAGGGTTAGAAACGAGCACATTAGCGTTAGAGTTATGGTTAGAATCTAATGCATTTAGGGTTAGGATTAGGGTTAGGGTTATTAGGGTCAGGGTTTGAATCGAGAGCATTTAAGGATCGTGTTAGTGTTAGAATTAGGTTTAGGGTTAGCTTTCGTAGAATTGAGGGTTAGGGTTAGGGTTAGGGTTCGGGTTCGGTTTAGAATCAAGCGCATTTTTAGTATTAGGGTTGTGGTAGGCTTACGATTAGAGTGCATTTAGGGGTAGGGGTAGGAGTAGGTTCTGGATTAGGGTTACGGTTTGTGGTGGTAGAATAGAGGTTTAGGGTTAGGCTTAGGGTCATGATTACTTTTTGGGTTAGAATCGAATGCATTCCGGGTTAGAGTTAATGATGAGATTGACGATTTAGTGTTAGGATTAGGATCGAGCACATTTAGGGTTAGAGTTGTGGTTAGAATTCGTTAGGTTTAGGGTTAGGGGTAAGGGTAGGCTAGGGGTCAGAATCACGCGCATTTTTAGTGTTAGGGTTAGGTTTAGTGTTAGGGTTAGAGTGCATTTAGAGGTAGGGGTAGCGGTAGGATTAGGATTTGTGTTAGGGTTAGTGATGGTAGAATCGAGGTTTAGGTTTAGGCTTAGGGTCAGGATTGCATTTTGGATCAGAATCGAGTGTATTTAGGGTTTGGGTTAGTGTTCAAATTGACGATTTAGTGTGACGGTTTCAATCGAGCACATTTAGGGTTAGAGTTATGCTTAGAATTCAGTGCATTTAGGGTTAGGGTTAGGGTTAGGGTTACGGTTAGGTTTAGTGTCAGGGTTAGAATCGAGACCTTTTAATTTTAGTGCTAGGGTTAGCGTTAGCTTTAGGGTTAGCTTTCGTAGAATCGAGGGTTAGGCTTAGGGTTAGCCTTAGGTTGAGGGTTAGGGTTAGAATCAAGAACAGTTTTAGTGTTAGCGTTAGGGTGAGGGTTAGGGTTAAAGTGCTTTTAGGGCTAGTGGTACGGGTAGGGTTAGGATTAGGGTTAAGGTTTGTGTTGGTAGAATCGAGGTTTAGGTTGAGGCTTAGGGTCAGGATTGCATTTTGGATCAGAATCGAGTGTATTTAGGGTTTGGGTTAGTGTTCAAATTGACGATTTAGTGTGAGGGTTTCAATCGAGCACATTTAGGGTTAGAGTTATGCTTAGAATTCAGTGCATTTAGGGTTAGGGGTAGGGTTAGGGGTAGACTTAGTGGTAGGTTTAGGGTCAAGGTTAGAATCGAGAGCATTTAAGGATAGTGCTAGGGTGAGAGTTAGGTTTAGGGTTTGCTTTCGTAGAATCGAGGGTTAGGCTTAGGGTTAGGCTTAGGGTGAGGTTTAGGGTTAGAATCAAGCACAGTTTTAGTGTTAGCGTTAGGGAGAGGATTAGGGTTGAAGTGCTTTTAGGGCTAGTGGTAGGAGTAGGGTTAGGATTAGGGTTAAGGTTTGTGTTGATAGAATCGAGGTTTAGGTTTAGGCTTGGGGTCAGGATTGCCTTTTGAATCAGAATTGAGTGTATTTAGGCTTTGGGTTAGTGTTCGAATTGATGATTTAGTGTTAGGGTTGAATCGAGCACATTTAATGTTAGAGTTATGGTTAGAATTCAGTGCATTTAGGGTTAGGGTTAGGGTTAGGTTTAGGGTCAGGGTTAAAATTGAGAGCATTTAAGGATAGTGCTAGGGTTAGAGTTAGGTTTAGCGTTCGCTTTCGTAGAATCGAGGGTTAGGCTTAAGGTTAGGCTTAGGGTTAGGGTTAGGGTTAGAATCAGGCGCATTTTTAGTGTTCTGGTTTTCGTTAGGGTATGGCTTAGAGTGCATTTAGGGGTAGGGGTAGGAGTACGGTTAGGATTAGAGTTAAGGTTTCTGTGGGTAGCATCGAGGTTTAGGGTTAGGCTTAGGGTCAGGAATGGCTTTTGGGTTAGAATCCAGTGCATTTAGGCTTAGGGATAGTGTTGACATTGACGATTTAGTGTTAGGGTTAGAATCGAGCACGTTTAGGGTTAGAGTTTTGTTTAGAATTCGTTAGGGTTAGGGGTAGTGTTAGGGGTAGGGGTAGGGTCAGAGTGCATTTCGGGGTAGGGGTAGGGGTAGAGTTAGGATTAGGGTTAGGTTTTGTGTTTTTAGAATCGAAGTTTAGGGTTAGGCTTAGGGTCAGAATTGCCTTTTGGGTTAGAATCGAGTGCATCTAGGGTTAGGGTTAGTGTTGAGATTGACGATTTACTGTTAGGCTTAGAATCGAGCATATTAGGGTTAGAGTTATGGTTAGAATCCACTGCATTTAGGCTTAGTGTTAGGGTAAGGGTTATTAGGGTCAGGATTAGGATCGAGATCATTTAAGGATAGTGTTAGGGTTAGAGTTAGGTTTAGGGTTACGTTTCGTAGAATTGAGGGTTAGGGTTATGGTTAGGGTTGGGGTTAGGGATAGGGTTAGAATCAAGCGCATTTTTAGTGTTAGGGGTTGGGTTAGGGTTAGGGTTAGAGTGCATATAGAGGTAGGGATAGGAGTAGGGTTAGGATTAGGGTTAGGGTTTGTGTTGGTAGAATCGAGGTTTAGGGTTATGCTTAGGGTCAGGATTGCCTTTTGGGTTAGAGTCGAGTGCATTTAGGGTTAGGCTTATTGTTGAGATTGACGATTTAGTGTTAGGGTTATAATCGAGCACATTAGGGTTAGAGTTATGGTTAGAATCCAGTGCATTTAGGGTTAGGGTTAGGGTTAGGGTTAGGATTAGGGGTAGAATCAAGCGCATTTTTAGTATTAGGTTTGCGGTTAGGGTTACGGTTTGAGTGCATTTAGGGGTATGGGAGGAGTTGGGTTAGGATTAGTGTTAGGGTTTGTGTTGGTAGAATCGAGGTTTTGGGTTTGGCTCAGGGTCAGGAGCGCATTTTGCGTCATATTTCAGAGCAGTTAGGCTAAGGTTAGTGTTGAAATTGATGATTTAGTTTTAGCGTTAGAATCAAGCACATTTAGGGATAGAGTTATGGTTAGAATTCGTTAGGGGTACGGTTATTGTTAGGGTTAGGGGTACGGTTAGAGTGCATTTAGCGGTAGGGGTTGGGGCACGGTTGGAATTAAGGTTAGGGTTAGTGTTGGTAGAATCGAGGTTTAGGGTTAGGCTCAGGGTCAGGATTGCCTTTTGGGTTAGAATCGAGTGCATTTAGGCTTAAGTTTACTGTTGAGATTGACGAATTAGTGTTAGGGTTAGAATCAAGAACATTACAGTTAGAGTTATGGTTAGAATCCAGTGCATTTAGGGTTAGCCTTAGGCTTAGGGTTACGGTTATGTTTAGGGTGAGGTTAGAATCAAGTGCATTTAAGGATAGTTTTAGGGTGAGAGTTTGGTTTAGGGTTAGCTTTCGTAGAATCGAGGGTTAAGCTTCGGGTTAGGATTAGCGTTAGGGTTAGGGTTAGAATCAGGCGCAATTTTAGTGTTATGGTTGGGGTTTGGTTATGGCTTAGAGCGGATTGTATGGTAGGGGTGGGAGTAGGGTTAGGATTAGGGTGAAGGTTTCTGTTGGTAGGATCGAGGTTTAAGTTTAGGCTTAGGGTCAGGATTGCCTTTTGGGTTAGAATCGAGTGCATTTAGGGTTAGAGTTAGTGTTGAGATTGACGATTTAGTATTAGGGTTAGAATCGAGCACATTAGGGTTAGAGTTATGGTTAGATTCCAGTACATTGAGGGTTAGGGATAGGGTTAGGATGACGGTTATGTTTAGGTTGAGGGTTAGAATCGAGTGCATTTAAGGATAGTGTTAGGGTTAGAGTTAGGTTAGGGTTAGCTTTCTTAGAATCGACGGTTAGGGTTAGGGTTAGGGTTAGGGTTAAGGTTAGAATCAAGGGCATTTTTAGTGTTAAGTTTACGGTTAGGGTTAGGGTTAGAGGGAATTCAGGGGTAGGGGTAGTAGTAGGGTTAGGATTAGCGTTAGGGTTTTAGTTGGTAGAATTGAGGTTCAGGCTTAGGCTTAGGGTCAGGATTGCCTTTTGGGTTAGAATCGAGTGCATTTAGGGTAACAGTTAGTGTTGAGATTGACGATTTAGTGTTAGGGTTAGAAACGAGCACATTAGCGTTAGAGTTATGGTTAGAATCTAATGCATTTAGGGTTAGGATTAGGGTTAGGTTTATTAGGGTCAGGGTTTGAATCGAGAGCATTTAAGGATCGTGTTAGTGTTAGAATTAGGTTTAGGGTTAGCTTTCGTAGAATTGAGGGTTAGGGTTAGGGTTAGGGTTCGGGTTCGGTTTAGAAACAAGCGCATTTTTAGTATTAGGGTTGTGGTAGGCTTACGATTAGAGTGCATTTAGGGGTAGGGGTAGGAGTAGGTTCTGGATTAGGGTTACGGTTTGTGGTGGTAGAATAGAGGTTTAGGGTTAGGCTTAGGGTCATGATTACTTTTTGGGTTAGAATCGAATGCATTCCGGGTTAGAGTTAATGATGAGATTGACGATTTAGTGTTAGGATTAGGATCGAGCACATTTAGGGTTAGAGTTGTGGTTAGAATTCGTTAGGTTTAGGGTTAGGGGTAAGGGTAGGCTAGGGGTCAGAATCACGCGCATTTTTAGTGTTAGGGTTAGGTTTAGTGTTAGGGTTAGAGTGCATTTAGAGGTAGGGGTAGCGGTAGGATTAGGATTTGTGTTAGGGTTAGTGATGGTAGAATCGAGGTTTAGGTTTAGGCTTAGGGTCAGGATTGCATTTTGGATCAGAATCGAGTGTATTTAGGGTTTGGGTTAGTGTTCAAATTGACGATTTAGTGTGACGGTTTCAATCGAGCACATTTAGGGTTAGAGTTATGCTTAGAATTCAGTGCATTTAGGGTTAGGGTTAGGGTTACGGTTACGGTTAGGTTTAGGGTCAGGGTTAGAATCGAGACCTTTTAATGATAGTGCTAGGGTTAGCGTTAGCTTTAGGGTTAGCTTTCGTAGAATCGAGGGTTAGGCTTAGGGTTAGCCTTAGGTTGAGGGTTAGGGTTAGAATCAAGAACAGTTTTAGTGTTAGCGTTAGGGTGAGGGTTAGGGTTAAAGTGCTTTTAGGGCTAGTGGTACGGGTAGGGTTAGGATTAGGGTTAAGGTTTGTGTTGGTAGAATCGAGGTTTAGGTTGAGGCTTAGGGTCAGGATTGCATTTTGGATCAGAATCGAGTGTATTTAGGGTTTGGGTTAGTGTTCAAATTGACGATTTAGTGTGAGGGTTTCAATCGAGCACATTTAGGGTTAGAGTTATGCTTAGAATTCAGTGCATTTAGGGTTAGGGGTAGGGTTAGGGGTAGACTTAGTGGTAGGTTTAGGGTCAAGGTTAGAATCGAGAGCATTTAAGGATAGTGCTAGGGTGAGAGTTAGGTTTAGGGTTTGCTTTCGTAGAATCGAGGGTTAGGCTTAGGGTTAGGCTTAGGGTGAGGTTTAGGGTTAGAATCAAGCACAGTTTTAGTGTTAGCGTTAGGGAGAGGATTAGGGTTGAAGTGCTTTTAGGGCTAGTGGTAGGAGTAGGGTTAGGATTAGGGTTAAGGTTTGTGTTGGTAGAATCGAGGTTTAGGTTTAGGCTTGGGGTCAGGATTGCATTTTGGATCAGAATCGAGTGTATTTAGGGTTTGGGTTAGTGTTCATATTGACGATTTAGTGTGAGGGTTTCAATCGAGCACATTTAGGGTTAGAGTTATGCTTAGAATTCAGTGCATTTAGGGTTAGGGTTAGGGTTAGGGTTAGGGTTAGGTTTAGGGTCAGGGTTAGAATGGAGACCTTTTAATGATAGTGCTAGGGTTAGCGTTAGCTTTAGGTTTAGCTTTCGTAGAATCGAGGGTTAGGCTTAGGGTTAGCCTTAGGTTGAGGGTTAGGGTTAGAATCAAGAACAGTTTTAGTGTTAGCGTTAGGGTGAGGGTTAGGGTTAAAGTGCTTTTAGGGCTAGTGGTACGGGTAGGGTTAGGATTAGGGTTAAGGTTTGTGTTGGTAGAATCGAGGTTTAGGTTGAGGCTTAGGGTCAGGATTGCATTTTGGATCAGAATCGAGTGTATTTAGGGTTTGGGTTAGTGTTCAAATTGACGATTTAGTGTGAGGGTTTCAATCGAGCACATTTAGGGTTAGAGTTATGCTTAGAATTCAGTGCATTTAGGGTTAGGGGTAGGGTTAGGGGTAGACTTAGTGGTAGGTTTAGGGTCAAGGTTAGAATCGAGAGCATTTAAGGATAGTGCTAGGGTGAGAGTTAGGTTTAGGGTTTGCTTTCGTAGAATCGAGGGTTAGGCTTAGGGTTAGGCTTAGGGTGAGGTTTAGGGTTAGAATCAAGCACAGTTTTAGTGTTAGCGTTAGGGAGAGGATTAGGGTTGAAGTGCTTTTAGGGCTAGTGGTAGGAGTAGGGTTAGGATTAGGGTTAAGGTTTGTGTTGGTAGAATCGAGGTTTAGGTTTAGGCTTGGGGTCAGGATTGCCTTTTGGATCAGAATTGAGTGTATTTAGGCTTTGGGTTAGTGTTCGAATTGATGATTTAGTGTTAGGGTTGAATCGAGCACATTTAGGGTTAGAGTTATGGTTAGAATTCAGTGCATTTAGGGTTAGGGTTAGGGTTAGGGTTAGGTTTAGGGTCAGGGTTAAAATTGAGAGCATTTAAGGATAGTGCTAGGGTTAGAGTTAGGTTTAGCGTTCGCTTTCGTAGAATCGAGGGTTAGGCTTAAGGTTAGGCTTAGGGTTAGGGTTAGGGTTAGAATCAGGCGCATTTTTAGTGTTCTGGTTTTCGTTAGGGTATGGCTTAGAGTGCATTTAGGGGTAGGGGTAGGAGTACGGTTAGGATTAGAGTTAAGGTTTCTGTGGGTAGCATCGAGGTTTAGGGTTAGGCTTAGGGTCAGGAATGGCTTTTGGGTTAGAATCCAGTGCATTTAGGCTTAGGGATAGTGTTGACATTGACGATTTAGTGTTAGGGTTAGAATCGAGCACGTTTAGGGTTAGAGTTTTGTTTAGAATTCGTTAGGGTTAGGGGTAGTGTTTGGGGTAGGGGTAGGGTCAGAGTGCATTTCGGGGTAGGGGTAGGGGTAGAGTTAGGATTAGGGTTAGGTTTTGTGTTTTTAGAATCGAAGTTTAGGGTTAGGCTTAGGGTCAGAATTGCCTTTTGGGTTAGAATCGAGTGCATTTAGGGTTAGGGTTAGTGTTGAGATTGACGATTTCCTGTTAGGCTTAGAATCGAGCACATTAGGCTTAGAGTTATGGTTAGAATCCACTGCATTTAGGCTTAGTGTTAGGGTAAGGGTTATTAGGGTCAGGATTAGGATCGAGATCATTTAAGGATAGTGTTAGGGTTAGAGTTAGGTTTAGGGTTACGTTTCGTAGAATTGAGGGTTAGGGTTATGGTTAGGGTTGGGGTTAGGGATAGGGTTAGAATCAAGCGCATTTTTAGTGTTAGGGGTTGGGTTAGGGTTAGGGTTAGAGTGCATATAGAGGTAGGGATAGGAGTAGGGTTAGGATTAGGGTTAGGGTTTGCGTTGGTAGAATCGAGGTTTAAGGTTACGCTTAGGGTCAGGATTGCCTTTAAGGTTAGAGTCGAGTGCATTTAGGGTTAGGCTTAGTGTTGAAATTGACGATTTAGTGTTAGGGTTCTAATCGATCACATTAGGGTTAGAGTTATGTTTAGAATTCAGTGCATTTAGGGTTAGGGATAGGGTTTGGATGACGGTTATGTTTAGGTTGAGGGTTAGAATCGAGTGCATTTAAGAAAAGTGTTAGGGTTAGAGTTAGGGTAGGGTTAGCTTTATTAAAATCGACGGTTAGGGTTAGAGTCAGGGTTAGGGTTAGCGTTAGGGTTAGGGTTAGGGTTTGTGTTGGTAGAATCGAAGTTTAGGGTTAGGCTTATGGTCAGCATTGCCTTTTGGATTAGAATCGAGCGCATTTAGAATTAGGGTTAGTGTTGAGATTGATGATTTAGTGTTAGCCTTAGAAACGAGCACATTAGGGTTAGAGTTATGGTTAGAATCCACTGCATTTAAGCTTAGGGTTAGGGTTAGGGTTATTAGGGTCAGGATTAGAATCGAGAGAATTTAAGGATACTGTAAGGGTTAGAGTTAGCTTTAGGGTTGGTTTTCGTAGAATTGAGGGTTAGGGTTAGTGGTAGGGTTAGGGTTAGAATAAAGCGCATTTTTATTGTTAGGGGTTGGGTTAGGGTTAGGGTTAGAGTGCATATAGAGGTAGGGATAGGAGTAGGGTTAGGATTAGGGTTAGGGTTTGTGTTGGTAGAATCGAGGTTTAGGGTTATTCTTAGGGTCGGGATTGCCTTTTGGGTTAGAATCGAGTGCATTTAGGGTAACAGTTAGTGTTGAGATTGACGATTTAGTGTTAGGGTTAGAAATGAGCACATTAGCTTTAGAGTTATGGTTAGAATCTAATGCATTTAGGGTTAGGATTAGGGTTAGGGTTATTAGGTTCAGGGTTTGAATCGAGAGCATTTAAGGATCGTGTTAGTGTTAGAATTAGATTTAGGGTTAGCTTTCGTAGAATTGAAGGTTAGGGTTAGGGTTCGGGTTCGGTTTAGAATCAAGCGCATTTTAAGTGTTAGGATTGGGGTAGGCTTACGATTAGAGTGCATTTAGGGGTAGGGGTAGGAGTAGGGTTAGGATTAGGGTTACAGTTTGTGGTGGTAGAATAGAGGTTTAGGTTTAGGCTTAGGGTCAGGATTGCTTTTTGGGTTAGAATCGAGTGCATTCCGGGTTAGAGTTAATGATGAGATTGACGATTTAGTGTTAGTTTTAGAATCGAGCACATTAGGGTTAGAGTTATGGTTAGAATCCACTGCATTTAGGCTTAGGGTTATGGTTAGGGTTATTAGGGTCAGCATTAGAATCGAGAGCATTTAAGGATAGTGTTAGGGTTAGAGTTAGGTTTAGGGTTAGGTTTCGTAGAATTGAGGGTTAGGGTTGGGGTTAGGGTTAGGGTTAGTATTAGGGTTAGAATCAAGCGCATTTTTAGTGTTAGGGGTTGGGTTACGGTTAGGGTTAGAGTGCATATAGAGGTAGGGATAGGAGTAGGGTTAGGATTAGGGTTAGGGTTTGTGTTGGTAGAATCGAGGTTTAGGGTTATGCTTAGGGTCAGGATTGCCTTTTGGGTTAGAGTCGAGTGCATTTAGGGTTAGGCTTATTGTTGAGATTGACGATTTAGTGTTAGGGTTATAATCGAGCACATTAGGGTTAGAGTTATGGTTAGAATCCAGTGCATTTAGGGTTAGGGTTAGGGTTAGGGTTAGGATTAGGGGTAGAATCAAGCGCATTTTTAGTATTAGGTTTGCGGTTAGGGTTACGGTTTGAGTGCATTTAGGGGTATGGGAGGAGTTGGGTTAGGATTAGTGTTAGGGTTTGTGTTGGTAAAATCGAGGTTTTGGGTTTGGCTCAGGGTCAGGAGCGCATTTTGCGTCATATTTCAGAGCAGTTAGGCTAAGGTTAGTGTTGAAATTGATGATTTAGTTTTAGCGTTAGAATCAAGCACATTTAGGGATAGAGTTATGGTTAGAATTCGTTAGGGGTACGGTTATTGTTAGGGTTAGGGGTACGGTTAGAGTGCATTTAGCGGTAGGGGTTGGGGCACGGTTGGAATTAAGGTTAGGGTTAGTGTTGGTAGAATCGAGGTTTAGGGTTAGGCTCAGGGTCAGGATTGCCTTTTGGGTTAGAATCGAGTGCATTTAGGCTTAAGTTTACTGTTGAGATTGACGAATTAGTGTTAGGGTTAGAATCAAGAACATTACAGTTAGAGTTATGGTTAGAATCCAGTGCATTTAGGGTTAGCCTTAGGCTTAGGGTTACGGTTATGTTTAGGGTGAGGTTAGAATCAAGTGCATTTAAGGATAGTTTTAGGGTGAGAGTTTGGTTTAGGGTTAGCTTTCGTAGAATCGAGGGTTAAGCTTCGGGTTAGGATTAGCGTTAGGGTTAGGGTTAGAATCAGGCGCAATTTTAGTGTTATGGTTGGGGTTTGGTTATGGCTTAGAGCAGATTGTATGGTAGGGGTGGGAGTAGGGTTAGGATTAGGGTTAAGGTTTCTGTTGGTAGGATCGAGGTTTAAGTTTAGGCTTAGGGTCAGGATTGCCTTTTGGGTTAGAATCGAGTGCATTTAGGGTTAGAGTTAGTGTTGAGATTGACGATTTAGTATTAGGGTTAGAATCGAGCACATTAGGGTTAGAGTTATGGTTAGATTCCAGTACATTGAGGGTTAGGGATAGGGTTAGGATGACGGTTATGTTTAGGTTGAGGGTTAGAATCGAGTGCATTTAAGGATAGTGTTAGGGTTAGAGTTAGGTTAGGGTTAGCTTTCTTAGAATCGACGGTTAGGGTTAGGGTTAGGGTTAGGGTTAAGGTTAGAATCAAGGGCATTTTTAGTGTTAAGTTTACGGTTAGGGTTAGGGTTAGAGGGAATTCAGGGGTAGGGGTAGTAGTAGGGTTAGGATTAGCGTTAGGGTTTTTGTTGGTAGAATTGAGGTTCAGGCTTAGGCTTAGGGTCAGGATTGCCTTTTGGGTTAGAATCAAGTGCATTTAGGGTAACAGTTAGTGTTGAGATTGACGATTTAGTGTTAGGGTTAGAAACGAGCACATTAGCGTTAGAGTTATGGTTAGAATCTAATGCATTTAGGGTTAGGATTAGGGTTAGGGTTATTAGGGTCAGGGTTTGAATCGAGAGCATTTAAGGATCGTGTTAGTGTTAGAATTAGGTTTAGGGTTAGCTTTCGTAGAATTGAGGGTTAGGGTTAGGGTTAGGGTTCGGGTTCGGTTTAGAATCAAGCGCATTGTTAGTATTAGGGTTGTGGTAGGCTTACGATTAGAGTGCATTTAGGGATAGGGGTGGGAGTAGGTTCTGGATTAGGGTTACGGTTTGTGGTGGTAGAATAGAGGTTTAGGGTTAGGCTTAGGGTCATGATTACTTTTTGGGTTAGAATCGAGTGCATTCCGGGTTAGAGTTAATGATGAGATTGACTGTTTAGTGTTAGGCTTAGGATCGAGCACATTTAGGGTTAGAGTTGTGGTTAGAATTCGTTAGGTTTAGGGTTAGGGGTAGGGGTAGGCTAGGGGTCAGAATCACGCGCATTTTTAGTGTTAGGGTTAGGTTTAGTGTTAGGGTTAGAGTGCATTTAGAGGTAGGGGTAGCGGTAGGATTAGGATTTGTGTTAGGGTTAGTGATGGTAGAATCGAGGTTTAGGTTTAGGCTTAGGGTCAGGATTGCATTTTGGATCAGAATCGAGTGTATTTAGGGTTTGGGTTAGTGTTCAAATTGACGATTTAGTGTGAGGGTTTCAATCGAGCACATTTAGGGTTAGAGTTATGCTTAGAATTCAGTGCATTTAGGGTTAGGGGTAGGGTTAGGGGTAGACTTAGTGGTAGGTTTAGGGTCAAGGTTAGAATCGAGAGCATTTAAGGATAGTGCTAGGGTGAGAGTTAGGTTTAGGGTTTGCTTTCGTAGAATCGAGGGTTAGGCTTAGGGTTAGGCTTAGGGTGAGGTTTAGGGTTAGAATCAAGCACAGTTTTAGTGTTAGCGTTAGGGAGAGGATTAGGGTTGAAGTGCTTTTAGGGCTAGTGGTAGGAGTAGGGTTAGGATTAGGGTTAAGGTTTGTGTTGGTAGAATCGAGGTTTAGGTTTAGGCTTGGGGTCAGGATTGCCTTTTGGATCAGAATTGAGTGTATTTAGGCTTTGGGTTAGTGTTCGAATTGATGATTTAGTGTTAGGGTTGAATCGAGCACATTTAGGGTTAGAGTTATGGTTAGAATTCAGTGCATTTAGGGTTAGGGTTAGGGTTAGGGTTAGGTTTAGGGTCAGGGTTAAAATTGAGAGCATTTAAGGATAGTGCTAGGGTTAGAGTTAGGTTTAGCGTTCGCTTTCGTAGAATCGAGGGTTAGGCTTAAGGTTAGGCTTAGGGTTAGGGTTAGGGTTAGAATCAGGCGCATTTTTAGTGTTCTGGTTTTCGTTAGGGTATGGCTTAGAGTGCATTTAGGGGTAGGGGTAGGAGTACGGTTAGGATTAGAGTTAAGGTTTCTGTGGGTAGCATCGAGGTTTAGGGTTAGGCTTAGGGTCAGGAATGGCTTTTGGGTTAGAATCCAGTGCATTTAGGCTTAGGGATAGTGTTGACATTGACGATTTAGTGTTAGGGTTAGAATCGAGCACGTTTAGGGTTAGAGTTTTGTTTAGAATTCGTTAGGGTTAGGGGTAGTGTTAGGGGTAGGGGTAGGGTCAGAGTGCATTTCGGGGTAGGGGTAGGGGTAGAGTTAGGATTAGGGTTAGGTTTTGTGTTTTTAGAATCGAAGTTTAGGGTTAGGCTTAGGGTCAGAATTGCCTTTTGGGTTAGAATCGAGTGCATTTAGGGTTAGGGTTAGTGTTGAGATTGACGATTTCCTGTTAGGCTTAGAATCGAGCACATTAGGCTTAGAGTTATGGTTAGAATCCACTGCATTTAGGCTTAGTGTTAGGGTAAGGGTTATTAGGGTCAGGATTAGGATCGAGATCATTTAAGGATAGTGTTAGGGTTAGAGTTAGGTTTAGGGTTACGTTTCGTAGAATTGAGGGTTAGGGTTATGGTTAGGGTTGGGGTTAGGGATAGGGTTAGAATCAAGCGCATTTTTAGTGTTAGGGGTTGGGTTAGGGTTAGGGTTAGAGTGCATATAGAGGTAGGGATAGGAGTAGGGTTAGGATTAGGGTTAGGGTTTGCGTTGGTAGAATCGAGGTTTAAGGTTACGCTTAGGGTCAGGATTGCCTTTAAGGTTAGAGTCGAGTGCATTTAGGGTTAGGCTTAGTGTTGAAATTGACGATTTAGTGTTAGGGTTCTAATCGATCACATTAGGGTTAGAGTTATGTTTAGAATTCAGTGCATTTAGGGTTAGGGATAGGGTTTGGATGACGGTTATGTTTAGGTTGAGGGTTAGAATCGAGTGCATTTAAGAAAAGTGTTAGGGTTAGAGTTAGGGTAGGGTTAGCTTTATTAAAATCGACGGTTAGGGTTAGAGTCAGGGTTAGGGTTAGCGTTAGGGTTAGGGTTAGGGTTTGTGTTGGTAGAATCGAAGTTTAGGGTTAGGCTTATGGTCAGCATTGCCTTTTGGATTAGAATCGAGCGCATTTAGAATTAGGGTTAGTGTTGAGATTGATGATTTAGTGTTAGCCTTAGAAACGAGCACATTAGGGTTAGAGTTATGGTTAGAATCCACTGCATTTAAGCTTAGGGTTAGGGTTAGGGTTATTAGGGTCAGGATTAGAATCGAGAGAATTTAAGGATACTGTTAGGGTTAGAGTTAGCTTTAGGGTTGGTTTTCGTAGAATTGAGGGTTAGGGTTAGTGGTAGGGTTAGGGTTAGAATAAAGCGCATTTTTATTGTTAGGGGTTGGGTTAGGGTTAGGGTTAGAGTGCATATAGAGGTAGGGATAGGAGTAGGGTTAGGATTAGGGTTAGGGTTTGTGTTGGTAGAATCGAGGTTTAGGGTTATTCTTAGGGTCGGGATTGCCTTTTGGGTTAGAATCGAGTGCATTTAGGGTAACAGTTAGTGTTGAGATTGACGATTTAGTGTTAGGGTTAGAAATGAGCACATTAGCTTTAGAGTTATGGTTAGAATCTAATGCATTTAGGGTTAGGATTAGGGTTAGGGTTATTAGGTTCAGGGTTTGAATCGAGAGCATTTAAGGATCGTGTTAGTGTTAGAATTAGGTTTAGGGTTAGCTTTCGTAGAATTGAAGGTTAGGGTTAGGGTTCGGGTTCGGTTTAGAATCAAGCGCATTTTAAGTGTTAGGATTGGGGTAGGCTTACGATTAGAGTGCATTTAGGGGTAGGGGTAGGAGTAGGGTTAGGATTAGGGTTACAGTTTGTGGTGGTAGAATAGAGGTTTAGGTTTAGGCTTAGGGTCAGGATTGCTTTTTGGGTTAGAATCGAGTGCATTCCGGGTTAGAGTTAATGATGAGATTGACGATTTAGTGTTAGTTTTAGAATCGAGCACATTAGGGTTGGAGTTATGGTTAGAATCCACTGCATTTAGGCTTAGGGTTATGGTTAGGGTTATTAGGGTCAGCATTAGAATCGAGAGCATTTAAGGATAGTGTTAGGGTTAGAGTTAGGTTTAGGGTTAGGTTTCGTAGAATTGAGGGTTAGGGTTGGGGTTAGGGTTAGGGTTAGTATTAGGGTTAGAATCAAGCGCATTTTTAGTGTTAGGGGTTGGGTTACGGTTAGGGTTAGAGTGCATATAGAGGTAGGGATAGGAGTAGGGTTAGGATTAGGGTTAGGGTTTGTGTTGGTAGAATCGAGGTTTAGGGTTATGCTTAGGGTCAGGATTGCCTTTTGGGTTAGAGTCGAGTGCATTTAGGGTTAGGCTTATTGTTGAGATTGACGATTTAGTGTTAGGGTTATAATCGAGCACATTAGGGTTAGAGTTATGGTTAGAATCCAGTGCATTTAGGGTTAGGGTTAGGGTTAGGGTTAGGATTAGGGGTAGAATCAAGCGCATTTTTAGTATTAGGTTTGCGGTTAGGGTTACGGTTTGAGTGCATTTAGGGGTATGGGAGGAGTTGGGTTAGGATTAGTGTTAGGGTTTGTGTTGGTAAAATCGAGGTTTTGGGTTTGGCTCAGGGTCAGGAGCGCATTTTGCGTCATATTTCAGAGCAGTTAGGCTAAGGTTAGTGTTGAAATTGATGATTTAGTTTTAGCGTTAGAATCAAGCACATTTAGGGATAGAGTTATGGTTAGAATTCGTTAGGGGTACGGTTATTGTTAGGGTTAGGGGTACGGTTAGAGTGCATTTAGCGGTAGGGGTTGGGGCACGGTTGGAATTAAGGTTAGGGTTAGTGTTGGTAGAATCGAGGTTTAGGGTTAGGCTCAGGGTCAGGATTGCCTTTTGGGTTAGAATCGAGTGCATTTAGGCTTAAGTTTACTGTTGAGATTGACGAATTAGTGTTAGGGTTAGAATCAAGAACATTACAGTTAGAGTTATGGTTAGAATCCAGTGCATTTAGGGTTAGCCTTAGGCTTAGGGTTACGGTTATGTTTAGGGTGAGGTTAGAATCAAGTGCATTTAAGGATAGTTTTAGGGTGAGAGTTTGGTTTAGGGTTAGCTTTCGTAGAATCGAGGGTTAAGCTTCGGGTTAGGATTAGCGTTAGGGTTAGGGTTAGAATCAGGCGCAATTTTAGTGTTATGGTTGGGGTTTGGTTATGGCTTAGAGCAGATTGTATGGTAGGGGTGGGAGTAGGGTTAGGATTAGGGTTAAGGTTTCTGTTGGTAGGATCGAGGTTTAAGTTTAGGCTTAGGGTCAGGATTGCCTTTTGGGTTAGAATCGAGTGCATTTAGGGTTAGAGTTAGTGTTGAGATTGACGATTTAGTATTAGGGTTAGAATCGAGCACATTAGGGTTAGAGTTATGGTTAGATTCCAGTACATTGAGGGTTAGGGATAGGGTTAGGATGACGGTTATGTTTAGGTTGAGGGTTAGAATCGAGTGCATTTAAGGATAGTGTTAGGGTTAGAGTTAGGTTAGGGTTAGCTTTCTTAGAATCGACGGTTAGGGTTAGGGTTAGGGTTAGGGTTAAGGTTAGAATCAAGGGCATTTTTAGTGTTAAGTTTACGGTTAGGGTTAGGGTTAGAGGGAATTCAGGGGTAGGGGTAGTAGTAGGGTTAGGATTAGCGTTAGGGTTTTTGTTGGTAGAATTGAGGTTCAGGCTTAGGCTTAGGGTCAGGATTGCCTTTTGGGTTAGAATCAAGTGCATTTAGGGTAACAGTTAGTGTTGAGATTGACGATTTAGTGTTAGGGTTAGAAACGAGCACATTAGCGTTAGAGTTATGGTTAGAATCTAATGCATTTAGGGTTAGGATTAGGGTTAGGGTTATTAGGGTCAGGGTTTGAATCGAGAGCATTTAAGGATCGTGTTAGTGTTAGAATTAGGTTTAGGGTTAGCTTTCGTAGAATTGAGGGTTAGGGTTAGGGTTAGGGTTCGGGTTCGGTTTAGAATCAAGCGCATTGTTAGTATTAGGGTTGTGGTAGGCTTACGATTAGAGTGCATTTAGGGATAGGGGTGGGAGTAGGTTCTGGATTAGGGTTACGGTTTGTGGTGGTAGAATAGAGGTTTAGGGTTAGGCTTAGGGTCATGATTACTTTTTGGGTTAGAATCGAGTGCATTCCGGGTTAGAGTTAATGATGAGATTGACTGTTTAGTGTTAGGCTTAGGATCGAGCACATTTAGGGTTAGAGTTGTGGTTAGAATTCGTTAGGTTTAGGGTTAGGGGTAGGGGTAGGCTAGGGGTCAGAATCACGCGCATTTTTAGTGTTAGGGTTAGGTTTAGTGTTAGGGTTAGAGTGCATTTAGAGGTAGGGGTAGCGGTAGGATTAGGATTTGTGTTAGGGTTAGTGATGGTAGAATCGAGGTTTAGGTTTAGGCTTAGGGTCAGGATTGCATTTTGGATCAGAATCGAGTGTATTTAGGGTTTGGGTTAGTGTTCAAATTGACGATTTAGTGTGAGGGTTTCAATCGAGCACATTTAGGGTTAGAGTTATGCTTAGAATTCAGTGCATTTAGGGTTAGGGGTAGGGTTAGGGGTAGACTTAGTGGTAGGTTTAGGGTCAAGGTTAGAATCGAGAGCATTTAAGGATAGTGCTAGGGTGAGAGTTAGGTTTAGGGTTTGCTTTCGTAGAATCGAGGGTTAGGCTTAGGGTTAGGCTTAGGGTGAGGTTTAGGGTTAGAATCAAGCACAGTTTTAGTGTTAGCGTTAGGGAGAGGATTAGGGTTGAAGTGCTTTTAGGGCTAGTGGTAGGAGTAGGGTTAGGATTAGGGTTAAGGTTTGTGTTGGTAGAATCGAGGTTTAGGTTTAGGCTTGGGGTCAGGATTGCCTTTTGGATCAGAATTGAGTGTATTTAGGCTTTGGGTTAGTGTTCGAATTGATGATTTAGTGTTAGGGTTGAATCGAGCACATTTAGGGTTAGAGTTATGGTTAGAATTCAGTGCATTTAGGGTTAGGGTTAGGGTTAGGGTTAGGTTTAGGGTCAGGGTTAAAATTGAGAGCATTTAAGGATAGTGCTAGGGTTAGAGTTAGGTTTAGCGTTCGCTTTCGTAGAATCGAGGGTTAGGCTTAAGGTTAGGCTTAGGGTTAGGGTTAGGGTTAGAATCAGGCGCATTTTTAGTGTTCTGGTTTTCGTTAGGGTATGGCTTAGAGTGCATTTAGGGGTAGGGGTAGGAGTACGGTTAGGATTAGAGTTAAGGTTTCTGTGGGTAGCATCGAGGTTTAGGGTTAGGCTTAGGGTCAGGAATGGCTTTTGGGTTAGAATCCAGTGCATTTAGGCTTAGGGATAGTGTTGACATTGACGATTTAGTGTTAGGGTTAGAATCGAGCACGTTTAGGGTTAGAGTTTTGTTTAGAATTCGTTAGGGTTAGGGGTAGTGTTAGGGGTAGGGGTAGGGTCAGAGTGCATTTCGGGGTAGGGGTAGGGGCAGAGTTAGGATTAGGGTTAGGTTTTGTGTTTTTAGAATCGAAGTTTAGGGTTAGGCTTAGGGTCAGAATTGCCTTTTGGGTTAGAATCGAGTGCATTTAGGGTTAGGGTTAGTGTTGAGATTGACGATTTCCTGTTAGGCTTAGAATCGAGCACATTAGGCTTAGAGTTATGGTTAGAATCCACTGCATTTAGGCTTAGTGTTAGGGTAAGGGTTATTAGGGTCAGGATTAGGATCGAGATCATTTAAGGATAGTGTTAGGGTTAGAGTTAGGTTTAGGGTTACGTTTCGTAGAATTGAGGGTTAGGGTTATGGTTAGGGTTGGGGTTAGGGATAGGGTTAGAATCAAGCGCATTTTTAGTGTTAGGGGTTGGGTTAGGGTTAGGGTTAGAGTGCATATAGAGGTAGGGATAGGAGTAGGGTTAGGATTAGGGTTAGGGTTTGTGTTGGTAGAATCGAGGTTTAGGGTTATGCTTAGGGTCAGGATTGCCTTTTGGGTTAGAGTCGAGTGCATTTAGGGTTAGGCTTATTGTTGAGATTGACGATTTAGTGTTAGGGTTATAATCGAGCACATTAGGGTTAGAGTTATGGTTAGAATCCAGTGCATTTAGGGTTAGGGTTAGGGTTAGGGTTAGGATTAGGGGTAGAATCAAGCGCATTTTTAGTATTAGGTTTGCGGTTAGGGTTACGGTTTGAGTGCATTTAGGGGTATGGGAGGAGTTGGGTTAGGATTAGTGTTAGGGTTTGTGTTGGTAGAATCGAGGTTTTGGGTTTGGCTCAGGGTCAGGAGCGCATTTTGCGTCATATTTCAGAGCAGTTAGGCTAAGGTTAGTGTTGAAATTGATGATTTAGTTTTAGCGTTAGAATCAAGCACATTTAGGGATAGAGTTATGGTTAGAATTCGTTAGGGGTACGGTTATTGTTAGGGTTAGGGGTACGGTTAGAGTGCATTTAGCGGTAGGGGTTGGGGCACGGTTGGAATTAAGGTTAGGGTTAGTGTTGGTAGAATCGAGGTTTAGGGTTAGGCTCAGGGTCAGGATTGCCTTTTGGGTTAGAATCGAGTGCATTTAGGCTTAAGTTTACTGTTGAGATTGACGAATTAGTGTTAGGGTTAGAATCAAGAACATTACAGTTAGAGTTATGGTTAGAATCCAGTGCATTTAGGGTTAGCCTTAGGCTTAGGGTTACGGTTATGTTTAGGGTGAGGTTAGAATCAAGTGCATTTAAGGATAGTTTTAGGGTGAGAGTTTGGTTTAGGGTTAGCTTTCGTAGAATCGAGGGTTAAGCTTCGGGTTAGGATTAGCGTTAGGGTTAGGGTTAGAATCAGGCGCAATTTTAGTGTTATGGTTGGGGTTTGGTTATGGCTTAGAGCGGATTGTATGGTAGGGGTGGGAGTAGGGTTAGGATTAGGGTGAAGGTTTCTGTTGGTAGGATCGAGGTTTAAGTTTAGGCTTAGGGTCAGGATTGCCTTTTGGGTTAGAATCGAGTGCATTTAGGGTTAGAGTTAGTGTTGAGATTGACGATTTAGTATTAGGGTTAGAATCGAGCACATTAGGGTTAGAGTTATGGTTAGATTCCAGTACATTGAGGGTTAGGGATAGGGTTAGGATGACGGTTATGTTTAGGTTGAGGGTTAGAATCGAGTGCATTTAAGGATATTGTTAGGGTTAGAGTTAGGTTAGGGTTAGCTTTCTTAGAATCGACGGTTAGGGTTAGGGTTAGGGTTAGGGTTAAGGTTAGAATCAAGGGCGTTTTTAGTGTTAAGTTTACGGTTAGGGTTAGGGTTAGAGGGAATTCAGGGGTAGGGGTAGTAGTAGGGTTAGGATTAGCGTTAGGGTTTTTGTTGGTAGAATTGAGGTTCAGGCTTAGGCTTAGGGTCAGGATTGCCTTTTGGGTTAGAATCGAGTGCATTTAGGGTAACAGTTAGTGTTGAGATTGACGATTTAGTGTTAGGGTTAGAAACGAGCACATTAGCGTTAGAGTTATGGTTAGAATCTAATGCATTTAGGGTTAGGATTAGGGTTAGGGTTATTAGGGTCAGGGTTTGAATCGAGAGCATTTAAGGATCGTGTTAGTGTTAGAATTAGGTTTAGGGTTAGCTTTCGTAGAATTGAGGGTTAGGGTTAGGGTTAGGGTTCGGGTTCGGTTTAGAATCAAGCGCATTTTTAGTATTAGGGTTGTGGTAGGCTTACGATTAGAGTGCATTTAGGGGTAGGGGTAGGAGTAGGTTCTGGATTAGGGTTACGGTTTGTGGTGGTAGAATAGAGGTTTAGGGTTAGGCTTAGGGTCATGATTACTTTTTGGGTTAGAATCGAATGCATTCCGGGTTAGAGTTAATGATGAGATTGACGATTTAGTGTTAGGATTAGGATCGAGCACATTTAGGGTTAGAGTTGTGGTTAGAATTCGTTAGGTTTAGGGTTAGGGGTAAGGGTAGGCTAGGGGTCAGAATCACGCGCATTTTTAGTGTTAGGGTTAGGTTTAGTGTTAGGGTTAGAGTGCATTTAGAGGTAGGGGTAGCGGTAGGATTAGGATTTGTGTTAGGGTTAGTGATGGTAGAATCGAGGTTTAGGTTTAGGCTTAGGGTCAGGATTGCATTTTGGATCAGAATCGAGTGTATTTAGGGTTTGTGTTAGTGTTCAAATTCACGATTTAGTGTGAGGGTTTCAATCGAGCACATTTAGGGTTAGAGTTATGCTTAGAATTCAGTGCATTTAGGGTTAGGGTTAGGGTTAGGGTTACGGTTAGGTTTAGGGTCAGGGTTAGAATCGAGACCTTTTAATTTTAGTGCTAGGGTTAGCGTTAGCTTTAGGGTTAGCTTTCGTAGAATCGAGGGTTAGGCTTAGGGTTAGCCTTAGGTTGAGGGTTAGGGTTAGAATCAAGAACAGTTTTAGTGTTAGCGTTAGGGTGAGGGTTAGGGTTAAAGTGCTTTTAGGGCTAGTGGTACGGGTAGGGTTAGGATTAGGGTTAAGGTTTGTGTTGGTAGAATCGAGGTTTAGGTTGAGGCTTAGGGTCAGGATTGCATTTTGGATCAGAATCGAGTGTATTTAGGGTTTGGGTTAGTGTTCAAATTGACGATTTAGTGTGAGGGTTTCAATCGAGCACATTTAGGGTTAGAGTTATGCTTAGAATTCAGTGCATTTAGGGTTAGGGGTAGGGTTAGGGGTAGACTTAGTGGTAGGTTTAGGGTCAAGGTTAGAATCGAGAGCATTTAAGGATAGTGCTAGGGTGAGAGTTAGGTTTAGGGTTTGCTTTCGTAGAATCGAGGGTTAGGCTTAGGGTTAGGCTTAGGGTGAGGTTTAGGGTTAGAATCAAGCACAGTTTTAGTGTTAGCGTTAGGGAGAGGATTAGGGTTGAAGTGCTTTTAGGGCTAGTGGTAGGAGTAGGGTTAGGATTAGGGTTAAGGTTTGTGTTGGTAGAATCGAGGTTTAGGTTTAGGCTTGGGGTCAGGATTGCCTTTTGGATCAGAATTGAGTGTATTTAGGCTTTGGGTTAGTGTTCGAATTGATGATTTAGTGTTAGGGTTGAATCGAGCACATTTAGGGTTAGAGTTATGGTTAGAATTCAGTGCATTTAGGGTTAGGGTTAGGGTTAGGGTTAGGTTTAGGGTCAGGGTTAAAATTGAGAGCATTTAAGGATAGTGCTAGGGTTAGAGTTAGGTTTAGCGTTCGCTTTCGTAGAATCGAGGGTTAGGCTTAAGGTTAGGCTTAGGGTTAGGGTTAGGGTTAGAATCAGGCGCATTTTTAGTGTTCTGGTTTTCGTTAGGGTATGGCTTAGAGTGCATTTAGGGGTAGGGGTAGGAGTACGGTTAGGATTAGAGTTAAGGTTTCTGTGGGTAGCATCGAGGTTTAGGGTTAGGCTTAGGGTCAGGAATGGCTTTTGGGTTAGAATCCAGTGCATTTAGGCTTAGGGATAGTGTTGACATTGACGATTTAGTGTTAGGGTTAGAATCGAGCACGTTTAGGGTTAGAGTTTTGTTTAGAATTCGTTAGGGTTAGGGGTAGTGTTAGGGGTAGGGGTAGGGTCAGAGTGCATTTCGGGGTAGGGGTAGGGGCAGAGTTAGGATTAGGGTTAGGTTTTGTGTTTTTAGAATCGAAGTTTAGGGTTAGGCTTAGGGTCAGAATTGCCTTTTGGGTTAGAATCGAGTGCATTTAGGGTTAGGGTTAGTGTTGAGATTGACGATTTCCTGTTAGGCTTAGAATCGAGCACATTAGGCTTAGAGTTATGGTTAGAATCCACTGCATTTAGGCTTAGTGTTAGGGTAAGGGTTATTAGGGTCAGGATTAGGATCGAGATCATTTAAGGATAGTGTTAGGGTTAGAGTTAGGTTTAGGGTTACGTTTCGTAGAATTGAGGGTTAGGGTTATGGTTAGGGTTGGGGTTAGGGATAGGGTTAGAATCAAGCGCATTTTTAGTGTTAGGGGTTGGGTTAGGGTTAGGGTTAGAGTGCATATAGAGGTAGGGATAGGAGTAGGGTTAGGATTAGGGTTAGGGTTTGTGTTGGTAGAATCGAGGTTTAGGGTTATGCTTAGGGTCAGGATTGCCTTTTGGGTTAGAGTCGAGTGCATTTAGGGTTAGGCTTATTGTTGAGATTGACGATTTAGTGTTAGGGTTATAATCGAGCACATTAGGGTTAGAGTTATGGTTAGAATCCAGTGCATTTAGGGTTAGGGTTAGGGTTAGGGTTAGGATTAGGGGTAGAATCAAGCGCATTTTTAGTATTAGGTTTGCGGTTAGGGTTACGGTTTGAGTGCATTTAGGGGTATGGGAGGAGTTGGGTTAGGATTAGTGTTAGGGTTTGTGTTGGTAGAATCGAGGTTTTGGGTTTGGCTCAGGGTCAGGAGCGCATTTTGCGTCATATTTCAGAGCAGTTAGGCTAAGGTTAGTGTTGAAATTGATGATTTAGTTTTAGCGTTAGAATCAAGCACATTTAGGGATAGAGTTATGGTTAGAATTCGTTAGGGGTACGGTTATTGTTAGGGTTAGGGGTACGGTTAGAGTGCATTTAGCGGTAGGGGTTGGGGCACGGTTGGAATTAAGGTTAGGGTTAGTGTTGGTAGAATCGAGGTTTAGGGTTAGGCTCAGGGTCAGGATTGCCTTTTGGGTTAGAATCGAGTGCATTTAGGCTTAAGTTTACTGTTGAGATTGACGAATTAGTGTTAGGGTTAGAATCAAGAACATTACAGTTAGAGTTATGGTTAGAATCCAGTGCATTTAGGGTTAGCCTTAGGCTTAGGGTTACGGTTATGTTTAGGGTGAGGTTAGAATCAAGTGCATTTAAGGATAGTTTTAGGGTGAGAGTTTGGTTTAGGGTTAGCTTTCGTAGAATCGAGGGTTAAGCTTCGGGTTAGGATTAGCGTTAGGGTTAGGGTTAGAATCAGGCGCAATTTTAGTGTTATGGTTGGGGTTTGGTTATGGCTTAGAGCGGATTGTATGGTAGGGGTGGGAGTAGGGTTAGGATTAGGGTGAAGGTTTCTGTTGGTAGGATCGAGGTTTAAGTTTAGGCTTAGGGTCAGGATTGCCTTTTGGGTTAGAATCGAGTGCATTTAGGGTTAGAGTTAGTGTTGAGATTGACGATTTAGTATTAGGGTTAGAATCGAGCACATTAGGGTTAGAGTTATGGTTAGATTCCAGTACATTGAGGGTTAGGGATAGGGTTAGGATGACGGTTATGTTTAGGTTGAGGGTTAGAATCGAGTGCATTTAAGGATATTGTTAGGGTTAGAGTTAGGTTAGGGTTAGCTTTCTTAGAATCGACGGTTAGGGTTAGGGTTAGGGTTAGGGTTAAGGTTAGAATCAAGGGCGTTTTTAGTGTTAAGTTTACGGTTAGGGTTAGGGTTAGAGGGAATTCAGGGGTAGGGGTAGTAGTAGGGTTAGGATTAGCGTTAGGGTTTTTGTTGGTAGAATTGAGGTTCAGGCTTAGGCTTAGGGTCAGGATTGCCTTTTGGGTTAGAATCGAGTGCATTTAGGGTAACAGTTAGTGTTGAGATTGACGATTTAGTGTTAGGGTTAGAAACGAGCACATTAGCGTTAGAGTTATGGTTAGAATCTAATGCATTTAGGGTTAGGATTAGGGTTAGGGTTATTAGGGTCAGGGTTTGAATCGAGAGCATTTAAGGATCGTGTTAGTGTTAGAATTAGGTTTAGGGTTAGCTTTCGTAGAATTGAGGGTTGGGGTTAGGGTTAGGGTTCGGGTTCGGTTTAGAATCAAGCGCATTTTTAGTATTAGGGTTGTGGTAGGCTTACGATTAGAGTGCATTTAGGGGTAGGGGTAGGAGTAGGTTCTGGATTAGGGTTACGGTTTGTGGTGGTAGAATAGAGGTTTAGGGTTAGGCTTAGGGTCATGATTACTTTTTGGGTTAGAATCGAATGCATTCCGGGTTAGAGTTAATGATGAGATTGACGATTTAGTGTTAGGATTAGGATCGAGCACATTTAGGGTTAGAGTTGTGGTTAGAATTCGTTAGGTTTAGGGTTAGGGGTAAGGGTAGGCTAGGGGTCAGAATCACGCGCATTTTTAGTGTTAGGGTTAGGTTTAGTGTTAGGGTTAGAGTGCATTTAGAGGTAGGGGTAGCGGTAGGATTAGGATTTGTGTTAGGGTTAGTGATGGTAGAATCGAGGTTTAGGTTTAGGCTTAGGGTCAGGATTGCATTTTGGATCAGAATCGAGTGTATTTAGGGTTTGGGTTAGTGTTCAAATTGACGATTTAGTGTGAGGGTTTCAATCGAGCACATTTAGGGTTAGAGTTATGCTTAGAATTCAGTGCATTTAGGGTTAGGGGTAGGGTTAGGGGTAGACTTAGTGGTAGGTTTAGGGTCAAGGTTAGAATCGAGAGCATTTAAGGATAGTGCTAGGGTGAGAGTTAGGTTTAGGGTTTGCTTTCGTAGAATCGAGGGTTAGGCTTAGGGTTAGGCTTAGGGTGAGGTTTAGGGTTAGAATCAAGCACAGTTTTAGTGTTAGCGTTAGGGAGAGGATTAGGGTTGAAGTGCTTTTAGGGCTAGTGGTAGGAGTAGGGTTAGGATTAGGGTTAAGGTTTGTGTTGATAGAATCGAGGTTTAGGTTTAGGCTTGGGGTCAGGATTGCCTTTTGGATCAGAATTGAGTGTATTTAGGCTTTGGGTTAGTGTTCGAATTGATGATTTAGTGTTAGGGTTGAATCGAGCACATTTAATGTTAGAGTTATGGTTAGAATTCAGTGCATTTAGGGTTAGGGTTAGGGTTAGGGTTAGGTTTAGGGTCAGGGTTAAAATTGAGAGCATTTAAGGATAGTGCTAGGGTTAGAGTTAGGTTTAGCGTTCGCTTTCGTAGAATCGAGGGTTAGGCTTAAGGTTAGGCTTAGGGTTAGGGTTAGGGTTAGAATCAGGCGCATTTTTAGTGTTCTGGTTTTCGTTAGGGTATGGCTTAGAGTGCATTTAGGGGTAGGGGTAGGAGTACGGTTAGGATTAGAGTTAAGGTTTCTGTGGGTAGCATCGAGGTTTAGGGTTAGGCTTAGGGTCAGGAATGGCTTTTGGGTTAGAATCCAGTGCATTTAGGCTTAGGGATAGTGTTGACATTGACGATTTAGTGTTAGGGTTAGAATCGAGCACGTTTAGGGTTAGAGTTTTGTTTAGAATTCGTTAGGGTTAGGGGTAGTGTTAGGGGTAGGGGTAGGGTCAGAGTGCATTTCGGGGTAGGGGTAGGGGTAGAGTTAGGATTAGGGTTAGGTTTTGTGTTTTTAGAATCGAAGTTTAGGGTTAGGCTTAGGGTCAGAATTGCCTTTTGGGTTAGAATCGAGTGCATCTAGGGTTAGGGTTAGTGTTGAGATTGACGATTTACTGTTAGGCTTAGAATCGAGCATATTAGGGTTAGAGTTATGGTTAGAATCCACTGCATTTAGGCTTAGTGTTAGGGTAAGGGTTATTAGGGTCAGGATTAGGATCGAGATCATTTAAGGATAGTGTTAGGGTTAGAGTTAGGTTTAGGGTTACGTTTCGTAGAATTGAGGGTTAGGGTTATGGTTAGGGTTGGGGTTAGGGATAGGGTTAGAATCAAGCGCATTTTTAGTGTTAGGGGTTGGGTTAGGGTTAGGGTTAGAGTGCATATAGAGGTAGGGATAGGAGTAGGGTTAGGATTAGGGTTAGGGTTTGTGTTGGTAGAATCGAGGTTTAGGGTTATGCTTAGGGTCAGGATTGCCTTTTGGGTTAGAGTCGAGTGCATTTAGGGTTAGGCTTATTGTTGAGATTGACGATTTAGTGTTAGGGTTATAATCGAGCACATTAGGGTTAGAGTTATGGTTAGAATCCAGTGCATTTAGGGTTAGGGTTAGGGTTAGGGTTAGGATTAGGGGTAGAATCAAGCGCATTTTTAGTATTAGGTTTGCGGTTAGGGTTACGGTTTGAGTGCATTTAGGGGTATGGGAGGAGTTGGGTTAGGATTAGTGTTAGGGTTTGTGTTGGTAGAATCGAGGTTTTGGGTTTGGCTCAGGGTCAGGAGCGCATTTTGCGTCATATTTCAGAGCAGTTAGGCTAAGGTTAGTGTTGAAATTGATGATTTAGTTTTAGCGTTAGAATCAAGCACATTTAGGGATAGAGTTATGGTTAGAATTCGTTAGGGGTACGGTTATTGTTAGGGTTAGGGGTACGGTTAGAGTGCATTTAGCGGTAGGGGTTGGGGCACGGTTGGAATTAAGGTTAGGGTTAGTGTTGGTAGAATCGAGGTTTAGGGTTAGGCTCAGGGTCAGGATTGCCTTTTGGGTTAGAATCGAGTGCATTTAGGCTTAAGTTTACTGTTGAGATTGACGAATTAGTGTTAGGGTTAGAATCAAGAACATTACAGTTAGAGTTATGGTTAGAATCCAGTGCATTTAGGGTTAGCCTTAGGCTTAGGGTTACGGTTATGTTTAGGGTGAGGTTAGAATCAAGTGCATTTAAGGATAGTTTTAGGGTGAGAGTTTGGTTTAGGGTTAGCTTTCGTAGAATCGAGGGTTAAGCTTCGGGTTAGGATTAGCGTTAGGGTTAGGGTTAGAATCAGGCGCAATTTTAGTGTTATGGTTGGGGTTTGGTTATGGCTTAGAGCGGATTGTATGGTAGGGGTGGGAGTAGGGTTAGGATTAGGGTGAAGGTTTCTGTTGGTAGGATCGAGGTTTAAGTTTAGGCTTAGGGTCAGGATTGCCTTTTGGGTTAGAATCGAGTGCATTTAGGGTTAGAGTTAGTGTTGAGATTGACGATTTAGTATTAGGGTTAGAATCGAGCACATTAGGGTTAGAGTTATGGTTAGATTCCAGTACATTGAGGGTTAGGGATAGGGTTAGGATGACGGTTATGTTTAGGTTGAGGGTTAGAATCGAGTGCATTTAAGGATATTGTTAGGGTTAGAGTTAGGTTAGGGTTAGCTTTCTTAGAATCGACGGTTAGGGTTAGGGTTAGGGTTAGGGTTAAGGTTAGAATCAAGGGCGTTTTTAGTGTTAAGTTTACGGTTAGGGTTAGGGTTAGAGGGAATTCAGGGGTAGGGGTAGTAGTAGGGTTAGGATTAGCGTTAGGGTTTTTGTTGGTAGAATTGAGGTTCAGGCTTAGGCTTAGGGTCAGGATTGCCTTTTGGGTTAGAATCGAGTGCATTTAGGGTAACAGTTAGTGTTGAGATTGACGATTTAGTGTTAGGGTTAGAAACGAGCACATTAGCGTTAGAGTTATGGTTAGAATCTAATGCATTTAGGGTTAGGATTAGGGTTAGGGTTATTAGGGTCAGGGTTTGAATCGAGAGCATTTAAGGATCGTGTTAGTGTTAGAATTAGGTTTAGGGTTAGCTTTCGTAGAATCGAGGGTTAGGGTTAGGGTTAGGGTTCGGGTTCTGTTTAGAATCAAGCGCATTTTTAGTATTAGGGTTGTGGTAGGCTTACGATTAGAGTGCATTTAGGGGTAGGGGTAGGAGTAGGTTCTGGATTAGGGTTACGGTTTGTGGTGGTAGAATAGAGGTTTAGGGTTAGGCTTAGGGTCATGATTACTTTTTGGGTTAGAATCGAATGCATTCCGGGTTAGAGTTAATGATGAGATTGACGATTTAGTGTTAGGATTAGGATCGAGCACATTTAGGGTTAGAGTTGTGGTTAGAATTCGTTAGGTTTAGGGTTAGGGGTAAGGGTAGGCTAGGGGTCAGAATCACGCGCATTTTTAGTGTTAGGGTTAGGTTTAGTGTTAGGGTTAGAGTGCATTTAGAGGTAGGGGTAGCGGTAGGATTAGGATTTTGTTAGGGTTAGTGATGGTAGAATCGAGGTTTAGGTTTAGGCTTAGGGTCAGGATTGCATTTTGGATCAGAATCGAGTGTATTTAGGGTTTGGGTTAGTGTTCAAATTGACGATTTAGTGTGAGGGTTTCAATCGAGCACATTTAGGGTTAGAGTTATGCTTAGAATTCAGTGCATTTAGGGTTAGGGGTAGGGTTAGGGGTAGACTTAGTGGTAGGTTTAGGGTCAAGGTTAGAATCGAGAGCATTTAAGGATAGTGCTAGGGTGAGAGTTAGGTTTAGGGTTTGCTTTCGTAGAATCGAGGGTTAGGCTTAGGGTTAGGCTTAGGGTGAGGTTTAGGGTTAGAATCAAGCACAGTTTTAGTGTTAGCGTTAGGGAGAGGATTAGGGTTGAAGTGCTTTTAGGGCTAGTGGTAGGAGTAGGGTTAGGATTAGGGTTAAGGTTTGTGTTGATAGAATCGAGGTTTAGGTTTAGGCTTGGGGTCAGGATTGCCTTTTGGATCAGAATTGAGTGTATTTAGGCTTTGGGTTAGTGTTCGAATTGATGATTTAGTGTTAGGGTTGAATCGAGCACATTTAATGTTAGAGTTATGGTTAGAATTCAGTGCATTTAGGGTTAGGGTTAGGGTTAGGGTTAGGTTTAGGGTCAGGGTTAAAATTGAGAGCATTTAAGGATAGTGCTAGGGTTAGAGTTAGGTTTAGCGTTCGCTTTCGTAGAATCGAGGGTTAGGCTTAGGGTTAGGGTTAGGGTTAGAATCAGGCGCATTTTTAGTGTTCTGGTTTTCGTTAGGGTATGGCTTAGAGTGCATTTAGGGGTAGGGGTAGGAGTACGGTTAGGATTAGAGTTAAGGTTTCTGTGGGTAGCATCGAGGTTTAGGGTTAGGCTTAGGGTCAGGAATGGCTTTTGGGTTAGAATCCAGTGCATTTAGGCTTAGGGATAGTGTTGACATTGACGATTTAGTGTTAGGGTTAGAATCGAGCACGTTTAGGGTTAGAGTTTTGTTTAGAATTCGTTAGGGTTAGGGGTAGTGTTAGGGGTAGGGGTAGGGTCAGAGTGCATTTCGGGGTAGGGGTAGGGGTAGAGTTAGGATTAGGGTTAGGTTTTGTGTTTTTAGAATCGAAGTTTAGGGTTAGGCTTAGGGTCAGAATTGCCTTTTGGGTTAGAATCGAGTGCATCTAGGGTTAGGGTTAGTGTTGAGATTGACGATTTACTGTTAGGCTTAGAATCGAGCATATTAGGGTTAGAGTTATGGTTAGAATCCACTGCATTTAGGCTTAGTGTTAGGGTAAGGGTTATTAGGGTCAGGATTAGGATCGAGATCATTTAAGGATAGTGTTAGGGTTAGAGTTAGGTTTAGGGTTACGTTTCGTAGAATTGAGGGTTAGGGTTATGGTTAGGGTTGGGGTTAGGGATAGGGTTAGAATCAAGCGCATTTTTAGTGTTAGGGGTTGGGTTAGGGTTAGGGTTAGAGTGCATATAGAGGTAGGGATAGGAGTAGGGTTAGGATTAGGGTTAGGGTTTGTGTTGGTAGAATCGAGGTTTAGGGTTATGCTTAGGGTCAGGATTGCCTTTTGGGTTAGAGTCGAGTGCATTTAGGGTTAGGCTTATTGTTGAGATTGACGATTTAGTGTTAGGGTTATAATCGAGCACATTAGGGTTAGAGTTATGGTTAGAATCCAGTGCATTTAGGGTTAGGGTTAGGGTTAGGGTTAGGATTAGGGGTAGAATCAAGCGCATTTTTAGTATTAGGTTTGCGGTTAGGGTTACGGTTTGAGTGCATTTAGGGGTATGGGAGGAGTTGGGTTAGGATTAGTGTTAGGGTTTGTGTTGGTAGAATCGAGGTTTTGGGTTTGGCTCAGGGTCAGGAGCGCATTTTGCGTCATATTTCAGAGCAGTTAGGCTAAGGTTAGTGTTGAAATTGATGATTTAGTTTTAGCGTTAGAATCAAGCACATTTAGGGATAGAGTTATGGTTAGAATTCGTTAGGGGTACGGTTATTGTTAGGGTTAGGGGTACGGTTAGAGTGCATTTAGCGGTAGGGGTTGGGGCACGGTTGGAATTAAGGTTAGGGTTAGTGTTGGTAGAATCGAGGTTTAGGGTTAGGCTCAGGGTCAGGATTGCCTTTTGGGTTAGAATCGAGTGCATTTAGGCTTAAGTTTACTGTTGAGATTGACGAATTAGTGTTAGGGTTAGAATCAAGAACATTACAGTTAGAGTTATGGTTAGAATCCAGTGCATTTAGGGTTAGCCTTAGGCTTAGGGTTACGGTTATGTTTAGGGTGAGGTTAGAATCAAGTGCATTTAAGGATAGTTTTAGGGTGAGAGTTTGGTTTAGGGTTAGCTTTCGTAGAATCGAGGGTTAAGCTTCGGGTTAGGATTAGCGTTAGGGTTAGGGTTAGAATCAGGCGCAATTTTAGTGTTATGGTTGGGGTTTGGTTATGGCTTAGAGCGGATTGTATGGTAGGGGTGGGAGTAGGGTTAGGATTAGGGTGAAGGTTTCTGTTGGTAGGATCGAGGTTTAAGTTTAGGCTTAGGGTCAGGATTGCCTTTTGGGTTAGAATCGAGTGCATTTAGGGTTAGAGTTAGTGTTGAGATTGACGATTTAGTATTAGGGTTAGAATCGAGCACATTAGGGTTAGAGTTATGGTTAGATTCCAGTACATTGAGGGTTAGGGATAGGGTTAGGATGACGGTTATGTTTAGGTTGAGGGTTAGAATCGAGTGCATTTAAGGATAGTGTTAGGGTTAGAGTTAGGTTAGGGTTAGCTTTCTTAGAATCGACGGTTAGGGTTAGGGTTAGGGTTAGGGTTAAGGTTAGAATCAAGGGCATTTTTAGTGTTAAGTTTACGGTTAGGGTTAGGGTTAGAGGGAATTCAGGGGTAGGGGTAGTAGTAGGGTTAGGATTAGCGTTAGGGTTTTTGTTGGTAGAATTGAGGTTCAGGCTTAGGCTTAGGGTCAGGATTGCCTTTTGGGTTAGAATCAAGTGCATTTAGGGTAACAGTTAGTGTTGAGATTGACGATTTAGTGTTAGGGTTAGAAACGAGCACATTAGCGTTAGAGTTATGGTTAGAATCTAATGCATTTAGGGTTAGGATTAGGGTTAGGGTTATTAGGGTCAGGGTTTGAATCGAGAGCATTTAAGGATCGTGTTAGTGTTAGAATTAGGTTTAGGGTTAGCTTTCGTAGAATCGAGGGTTAGGGTTAGGGTTAGGGTTCGGGTTCGGTTTAGAATCAAGCGCATTTTTAGTATTAGGGTTGTGGTAGGCTTACGATTAGAGTGCATTTAGGGGTAGGGGTAGGAGTAGGTTCTGGATTAGGGTTACGGTTTGTGGTGGTAGAATAGAGGTTTAGGGTTAGGCTTAGGGTCATGATTACTTTTTGGGTTAGAATCGAGTGCATTCCGGGTTAGAGTTAATGATGAGATTGACGATTTAGTGTTAGGCTTAGGATCGAGCACATTTAGGGTTAGAGTTGTGGTTAGAATTCGTTAGGTTTAGGGTTAGGGGTAGGGGTAGGCTAGGGGTCAGAATCACGCGCATTTTTAGTGTTAGGGTTAGGTTTAGTGTTAGGGTTAGAGTGCATTTAGAGGTAGGGGTAGCGGTAGGATTAGGATTTGTGTTAGGGTTAGTGATGGTAGAATCGAGGTTTAGGTTTATGCTTAGGGTCAGGATTGCATTTTGGATCAGAATCGAGTGTATTTAGGGTTTGGGTTAGTGTTCAAATTGACGATTTAGTGTGAGGGTTTCAATCGAGCACATTTAGGGTTAGAGTTATGCTTAGAATTCAGTGCATTTAGGGTTAGGGGTAGGGTTAGGGGTAGACTTAGTGGTAGGTTTAGGGTCAAGGTTAGAATCGAGAGCATTTAAGGATAGTGCTAGGGTGAGAGTTAGGTTTAGGGTTTGCTTTCGTAGAATCGAGGGTTAGGCTTAGGGTTAGGCTTAGGGTGAGGTTTAGGGTTAGAATCAAGCACAGTTTTAGTGTTAGCGTTAGGGAGAGGATTAGGGTTGAAGTGCTTTTAGGGCTAGTGGTAGGAGTAGGGTTAGGATTAGGGTTAAGGTTTGTGTTGGTAGAATCGAGGTTTAGGTTTAGGCTTGGGGTCAGGATTGCCTTTTGGATCAGAATTGAGTGTATTTAGGCTTTGGGTTAGTGTTCGAATTGATGATTTAGTGTTAGGGTTGAATCGAGCACATTTAGGGTTAGAGTTATGGTTAGAATTCAGTGCATTTAGGGTTAGGGTTAGGGTTAGGGTTAGGTTTAGGGTCAGGGTTAAAATTGAGAGCATTTAAGGATAGTGCTAGGGTTAGAGTTAGGTTTAGCGTTCGCTTTCGTAGAATCGAGGGTTAGGCTTAAGGTTAGGCTTAGGGTTAGGGTTAGGGTTAGAATCAGGCGCATTTTTAGTGTTCTGGTTTTCGTTAGGGTATGGCTTAGAGTGCATTTAGGGGTAGGGGTAGGAGTACGGTTAGGATTAGAGTTAAGGTTTCTGTGGGTAGCATCGAGGTTTAGGGTTAGGCTTAGGGTCAGGAATGGCTTTTGGGTTAGAATCCAGTGCATTTAGGCTTAGGGATAGTGTTGACATTGACGATTTAGTGTTAGGGTTAGAATCGAGCACGTTTAGGGTTAGAGTTTTGTTTAGAATTCGTTAGGGTTAGGGGTAGTGTTAGGGGTAGGGGTAGGGTCAGAGTGCATTTCGGGGTAGGGGTAGGGGCAGAGTTAGGATTAGGGTTAGGTTTTGTGTTTTTAGAATCGAAGTTTAGGGTTAGGCTTAGGGTCAGAATTGCCTTTTGGGTTAGAATCGAGTGCATTTAGGGTTAGGGTTAGTGTTGAGATTGACGATTTCCTGTTAGGCTTAGAATCGAGCACATTAGGCTTAGAGTTATGGTTAGAATCCACTGCATTTAGGCTTAGTGTTAGGGTAAGGGTTATTAGGGTCAGGATTAGGATCGAGATCATTTAAGGATAGTGTTAGGGTTAGAGTTAGGTTTAGGGTTACGTTTCGTAGAATTGAGGGTTAGGGTTATGGTTAGGGTTGGGGTTAGGGATAGGGTTAGAATCAAGCGCATTTTTAGTGTTAGGGGTTGGGTTAGGGTTAGGGTTAGAGTGCATATAGAGGTAGGGATAGGAGTAGGGTTAGGATTAGGGTTAGGGTTTGTGTTGGTAGAATCGAGGTTTAGGGTTATGCTTAGGGTCAGGATTGCCTTTTGGGTTAGAGTCGAGTGCATTTAGGGTTAGGCTTATTGTTGAGATTGACGATTTAGTGTTAGGGTTATAATCGAGCACATTAGGGTTAGAGTTATGGTTAGAATCCAGTGCATTTAGGGTTAGGGTTAGGGTTAGGGTTAGGATTAGGGGTAGAATCAAGCGCATTTTTAGTATTAGGTTTGCGGTTAGGGTTACGGTTTGAGTGCATTTAGGGGTATGGGAGGAGTTGGGTTAGGATTAGTGTTAGGGTTTGTGTTGGTAGAATCGAGGTTTTGGGTTTGGCTCAGGGTCAGGAGCGCATTTTGCGTCATATTTCAGAGCAGTTAGGCTAAGGTTAGTGTTGAAATTGATGATTTAGTTTTAGCGTTAGAATCAAGCACATTTAGGGATAGAGTTATGGTTAGAATTCGTTAGGGGTACGGTTATTGTTAGGGTTAGGGGTACGGTTAGAGTGCATTTAGCGGTAGGGGTTGGGGCACGGTTGGAATTAAGGTTAGGGTTAGTGTTGGTAGAATCGAGGTTTAGGGTTAGGCTCAGGGTCAGGATTGCCTTTTGGGTTAGAATCGAGTGCATTTAGGCTTAAGTTTACTGTTGAGATTGACGAATTAGTGTTAGGGTTAGAATCAAGAACATTACAGTTAGAGTTATGGTTAGAATCCAGTGCATTTAGGGTTAGCCTTAGGCTTAGGGTTACGGTTATGTTTAGGGTGAGGTTAGAATCAAGTGCATTTAAGGATAGTTTTAGGGTGAGAGTTTGGTTTAGGGTTAGCTTTCGTAGAATCGAGGGTTAAGCTTCGGGTTAGGATTAGCGTTAGGGTTAGGGTTAGAATCAGGCGCAATTTTAGTGTTATGGTTGGGGTTTGGTTATGGCTTAGAGCGGATTGTATGGTAGGGGTGGGAGTAGGGTTAGGATTAGGGTGAAGGTTTCTGTTGGTAGGATCGAGGTTTAAGTTTAGGCTTAGGGTCAGGATTGCCTTTTGGGTTAGAATCGAGTGCATTTAGGGTTAGAGTTAGTGTTGAGATTGACGATTTAGTATTAGGGTTAGAATCGAGCACATTAGGGTTAGAGTTATGGTTAGATTCCAGTACATTGAGGGTTAGGGATAGGGTTAGGATGACGGTTATGTTTAGGTTGAGGGTTAGAATCGAGTGCATTTAAGGATATTGTTAGGGTTAGAGTTAGGTTAGGGTTAGCTTTCTTAGAATCGACGGTTAGGGTTAGGGTTAGGGTTAGGGTTAAGGTTAGAATCAAGGGCGTTTTTAGTGTTAAGTTTACGGTTAGGGTTAGGGTTAGAGGGAATTCAGGGGTAGGGGTAGTAGTAGGGTTAGGATTAGCGTTAGGGTTTTTGTTGGTAGAATTGAGGTTCAGGCTTAGGCTTAGGGTCAGGATTGCCTTTTGGGTTAGAATCGAGTGCATTTAGGGTAACAGTTAGTGTTGAGATTGACGATTTAGTGTTAGGGTTAGAAACGAGCACATTAGCGTTAGAGTTATGGTTAGAATCTAATGCATTTAGGGTTAGGATTAGGGTTAGGGTTATTAGGGTCAGGGTTTGAATCGAGAGCATTTAAGGATCGTGTTAGTGTTAGAATTAGGTTTAGGGTTAGCTTTCGTAGAATTGAGGGTTGGGGTTAGGGTTAGGGTTCGGGTTCGGTTTAGAATCAAGCGCATTTTTAGTATTAGGGTTGTGGTAGGCTTACGATTAGAGTGCATTTAGGGGTAGGGGTAGGAGTAGGTTCTGGATTAGGGTTACGGTTTGTGGTGGTAGAATAGAGGTTTAGGGTTAGGCTTAGGGTCATGATTACTTTTTGGGTTAGAATCGAATGCATTCCGGGTTAGAGTTAATGATGAGATTGACGATTTAGTGTTAGGATTAGGATCGAGCACATTTAGGGTTAGAGTTGTGGTTAGAATTCGTTAGGTTTAGGGTTAGGGGTAAGGGTAGGCTAGGGGTCAGAATCACGCGCATTTTTAGTGTTAGGGTTAGGTTTAGTGTTAGGGTTAGAGTGCATTTAGAGGTAGGGGTAGCGGTAGGATTAGGATTTGTGTTAGGGTTAGTGATGGTAGAATCGAGGTTTAGGTTTAGGCTTAGGGTCAGGATTGCATTTTGGATCAGAATCGAGTGTATTTAGGGTTTGGGTTAGTGCTCAAATTGACGATTTAGTGTGAGGGTTTCAATCGAGCACATTTAGGGTTAGAGTTATGCTTAGAATTCAGTGCATTTAGGGTTAGGGGTAGGGTTAGGGGTAGACTTAGTGGTAGGTTTAGGGTCAAGGTTAGAATCGAGAGCATTTAAGGATAGTGCTAGGGTGAGAGTTAGGTTTAGGGTTTGCTTTCGTAGAATCGAGGGTTAGGCTTAGGGTTAGGCTTAGGGTGAGGTTTAGGGTTAGAATCAAGCACAGTTTTAGTGTTAGCGTTAGGGAGAGGATTAGGGTTGAAGTGCTTTTAGGGCTAGTGGTAGGAGTAGGGTTAGGATTAGGGTTAAGGTTTGTGTTGATAGAATCGAGGTTTAGGTTTAGGCTTGGGGTCAGGATTGCCTTTTGGATCAGAATTGAGTGTATTTAGGCTTTGGGTTAGTGTTCGAATTGATGATTTAGTGTTAGGGTTGAATCGAGCACATTTAATGTTAGAGTTATGGTTAGAATTCAGTGCATTTAGGGTTAGGGTTAGGGTTAGGGTTAGGTTTAGGGTCAGGGTTAAAATTGAGAGCATTTAAGGATAGTGCTAGGGTTAGAGTTAGGTTTAGCGTTCGCTTTCGTAGAATCGAGGGTTAGGCTTAAGGTTAGGCTTAGGGTTAGGGTTAGGGTTAGAATCAGGCGCATTTTTAGTGTTCTGGTTTTCGTTAGGGTATGGCTTAGAGTGCATTTAGGGGTAGGGGTAGGAGTACGGTTAGGATTAGAGTTAAGGTTTCTGTGGGTAGCATCGAGGTTTAGGGTTAGGCTTAGGGTCAGGAATGGCTTTTGGGTTAGAATCCAGTGCATTTAGGCTTAGGGATAGTGTTGACATTGACGATTTAGTGTTAGGGTTAGAATCGAGCACGTTTAGGGTTAGAGTTTTGTTTAGAATTCGTTAGGGTTAGGGGTAGTGTTAGGGGTAGGGGTAGGGTCAGAGTGCATTTCGGGGTAGGGGTAGGGGTAGAGTTAGGATTAGGGTTAGGTTTTGTGTTTTTAGAATCGAAGTTTAGGGTTAGGCTTAGGGTCAGAATTGCCTTTTGGGTTAGAATCGAGTGCATCTAGGGTTAGGGTTAGTGTTGAGATTGACGATTTACTGTTAGGCTTAGAATCGAGCATATTAGGGTTAGAGTTATGGTTAGAATCCACTGCATTTAGGCTTAGTGTTAGGGTAAGGGTTATTAGGGTCAGGATTAGGATCGAGATCATTTAAGGATAGTGTTAGGGTTAGAGTTAGGTTTAGGGTTACGTTTCGTAGAATTGAGGGTTAGGGTTATGGTTAGGGTTGGGGTTAGGGATAGGGTTAGAATCAAGCGCATTTTTAGTGTTAGGGGTTGGGTTAGGGTTAGGGTTAGAGTGCATATAGAGGTAGGGATAGGAGTAGGGTTAGGATTAGGGTTAGGGTTTGTGTTGGTAGAATCGAGGTTTAGGGTTATGCTTAGGGTCAGGATTGCCTTTTGGGTTAGAGTCGAGTGCATTTAGGGTTAGGCTTATTGTTGAGATTGACGATTTAGTGTTAGGGTTATAATCGAGCACATTAGGGTTAGAGTTATGGTTAGAATCCAGTGCATTTAGGGTTAGGGTTAGGGTTAGGGTTAGGATTAGGGGTAGAATCAAGCGCATTTTTAGTATTAGGTTTGCGGTTAGGGTTACGGTTTGAGTGCATTTAGGGGTATGGGAGGAGTTGGGTTAGGATTAGTGTTAGGGTTTGTGTTGGTAGAATCGAGGTTTTGGGTTTGGCTCAGGGTCAGGAGCGCATTTTGCGTCATATTTCAGAGCAGTTAGGCTAAGGTTAGTGTTGAAATTGATGATTTAGTTTTAGCGTTAGAATCAAGCACATTTAGGGATAGAGTTATGGTTAGAATTCGTTAGGGGTACGGTTATTGTTAGGGTTAGGGGTACGGTTAGAGTGCATTTAGCGGTAGGGGTTGGGGCACGGTTGGAATTAAGGTTAGGGTTAGTGTTGGTAGAATCGAGGTTTAGGGTTAGGCTCAGGGTCAGGATTGCCTTTTGGGTTAGAATCGAGTGCATTTAGGCTTAAGTTTACTGTTGAGATTGACGAATTAGTGTTAGGGTTAGAATCAAGAACATTACAGTTAGAGTTATGGTTAGAATCCAGTGCATTTAGGGTTAGCCTTAGGCTTAGGGTTACGGTTATGTTTAGGGTGAGGTTAGAATCAAGTGCATTTAAGGATAGTTTTAGGGTGAGAGTTTGGTTTAGGGTTAGCTTTCGTAGAATCGAGGGTTAAGCTTCGGGTTAGGATTAGCGTTAGGGTTAGGGTTAGAATCAGGCGCAATTTTAGTGTTATGGTTGGGGTTTGGTTATGGCTTAGAGCGGATTGTATGGTAGGGGTGGGAGTAGGGTTAGGATTAGGGTGAAGGTTTCTGTTGGTAGGATCGAGGTTTAAGTTTAGGCTTAGGGTCAGGATTGCCTTTTGGGTTAGAATCGAGTGCATTTAGGGTTAGAGTTAGTGTTGAGATTGACGATTTAGTATTAGGGTTAGAATCGAGCACATTAGGGTTAGAGTTATGGTTAGATTCCAGTACATTGAGGGTTAGGGATAGGGTTAGGATGACGGTTATGTTTAGGTTGAGGGTTAGAATCGAGTGCATTTAAGGATAGTGTTAGGGTTAGAGTTAGGTTAGGGTTAGCTTTCTTAGAATCGACGGTTAGGGTTAGGGTTAGGGTTAGGGTTAAGGTTAGAATCAAGGGCATTTTTAGTGTTAAGTTTACGGTTAGGGTTAGGGTTAGAGGGAATTCAGGGGTAGGGGTAGTAGTAGGGTTAGGATTAGCGTTAGGGTTTTTGTTGGTAGAATTGAGGTTCAGGCTTAGGCTTAGGGTCAGGATTGCCTTTTGGGTTAGAATCAAGTGCATTTAGGGTAACAGTTAGTGTTGAGATTGACGATTTAGTGTTAGGGTTAGAAACGAGCACATTAGCGTTAGAGTTATGGTTAGAATCTAATGCATTTAGGGTTAGGATTAGGGTTAGGGTTATTAGGGTCAGGGTTTGAATCGAGAGCATTTAAGGATCGTGTTAGTGTTAGAATTAGGTTTAGGGTTGGCTTTCGTAGAATTGAGGGTTAGGGTTAGGGTTAGGGTTCGGGTTCTGTTTAGAATCAAGCGCATTTTTAGTATTAGGGTTGTGGTAGGCTTACGATTAGAGTGCATTTAGGGGTAGGGGTAGGAGTAGGTTCTGGATTAGGGTTACGGTTTGTGGTGGTAGAATAGAGGTTTAGGGTTAGGCTTAGGGTCATGATTACTTTTTGGGTTAGAATCGAATGCATTCCGGGTTAGAGTTAATGATGAGATTGACGATTTAGTGTTAGGCTTAGGATCGAGCACATTTAGGGTTAGAGTTGTGGTTAGAATTCGTTAGGTTTAGGGTTAGGGGTAAGGGTAGGCTAGGGGTCAGAATCACGCGCATTTTTAGTGTTAGGGTTAGGTTTAGTGTTAGGGTTAGAGTGCATTTAGAGGTAGGGGTAGCGGTAGGATTAGGATTTGTGTTAGGGTTAGTGATGGTAGAATCGAGGTTTAGGTTTAGGCTTAGGGTCAGGATTGCATTTTGGATCAGAATCGAGTGTATTTAGGGTTTGGGTTAGTGTTCAAATTGACGATTTAGTGTGAGGGTTTCAATCGAGCACATTTAGGGTTAGAGTTATGCTTAGAATTCAGTGCATTTAGGGTTAGGGGTAGGGTTAGGGGTAGACTTAGTGGTAGGTTTAGGGTCAAGGTTAGAATCGAGAGCATTTAAGGATAGTGCTAGGGTGAGAGTTAGGTTTAGGGTTTGCTTTCGTAGAATCGAGGGTTAGGCTTAGGGTTAGGCTTAGGGTGAGGTTTAGGGTTAGAATCAAGCACAGTTTTAGTGTTAGCGTTAGGGAGAGGATTAGGGTTGAAGTGCTTTTAGGGCTAGTGGTAGGAGTAGGGTTAGGATTAGGGTTAAGGTTTGTGTTGGTAGAATCGAGGTTTAGGTTTAGGCTTGGGGTCAGGATTGCCTTTTGGATCAGAATTGAGTGTATTTAGGCTTTGGGTTAGTGTTCGAATTGATGATTTAGTGTTAGGGTTGAATCGAGCACATTTAGGGTTAGAGTTATGGTTAGAATTCAGTGCATTTAGGGTTAGGGTTAGGGTTAGGGTTAGGTTTAGGGTCAGGGTTAAAATTGAGAGCATTTAAGGATAGTGCTAGGGTTAGAGTTAGGTTTAGCGTTCGCTTTCGTAGAATCGAGGGTTAGGCTTAAGGTTAGGCTTAGGGTTAGGGTTAGGGTTAGAATCAGGCGCATTTTTAGTGTTCTGGTTTTCGTTAGGGTATGGCTTAGAGTGCATTTAGGGGTAGGGGTAGGAGTACGGTTAGGATTAGAGTTAAGGTTTCTGTGGGTAGCATCGAGGTTTAGGGTTAGGCTTAGGGTCAGGAATGGCTTTTGGGTTAGAATCCAGTGCATTTAGGCTTAGGGATAGTGTTGACATTGACGATTTAGTGTTAGGGTTAGAATCGAGCACGTTTAGGGTTAGAGTTTTGTTTAGAATTCGTTAGGGTTAGGGGTAGTGTTAGGGGTAGGGGTAGGGTCAGAGTGCATTTCGGGGTAGGGGTAGGGGCAGAGTTAGGATTAGGGTTAGGTTTTGTGTTTTTAGAATCGAAGTTTAGGGTTAGGCTTAGGGTCAGAATTGCCTTTTGGGTTAGAATCGAGTGCATTTAGGGTTAGGGTTAGTGTTGAGATTGACGATTTCCTGTTAGGCTTAGAATCGAGCACATTAGGCTTAGAGTTATGGTTAGAATCCACTGCATTTAGGCTTAGTGTTAGGGTAAGGGTTATTAGGGTCAGGATTAGGATCGAGATCATTTAAGGATAGTGTTAGGGTTAGAGTTAGGTTTAGGGTTACGTTTCGTAGAATTGAGGGTTAGGGTTATGGTTAGGGTTGGGGTTAGGGATAGGGTTAGAATCAAGCGCATTTTTAGTGTTAGGGGTTGGGTTAGGGTTAGGGTTAGAGTGCATATAGAGGTAGGGATAGGAGTAGGGTTAGGATTAGGGTTAGGGTTTGTGTTGGTAGAATCGAGGTTTAGGGTTATGCTTAGGGTCAGGATTGCCTTTTGGGTTAGAGTCGAGTGCATTTAGGGTTAGGCTTATTGTTGAGATTGACGATTTAGTGTTAGGGTTATAATCGAGCACATTAGGGTTAGAGTTATGGTTAGAATCCAGTGCATTTAGGGTTAGGGTTAGGGTTAGGGTTAGGATTAGGGGTAGAATCAAGCGCATTTTTAGTATTAGGTTTGCGGTTAGGGTTACGGTTTGAGTGCATTTAGGGGTATGGGAGGAGTTGGGTTAGGATTAGTGTTAGGGTTTGTGTTGGTAGAATCGAGGTTTTGGGTTTGGCTCAGGGTCAGGAGCGCATTTTGCGTCATATTTCAGAGCAGTTAGGCTAAGGTTAGTGTTGAAATTGATGATTTAGTTTTAGCGTTAGAATCAAGCACATTTAGGGATAGAGTTATGGTTAGAATTCGTTAGGGGTACGGTTATTGTTAGGGTTAGGGGTACGGTTAGAGTGCATTTAGCGGTAGGGGTTGGGGCACGGTTGGAATTAAGGTTAGGGTTAGTGTTGGTAGAATCGAGGTTTAGGGTTAGGCTCAGGGTCAGGATTGCCTTTTGGGTTAGAATCGAGTGCATTTAGGCTTAAGTTTACTGTTGAGATTGACGAATTAGTGTTAGGGTTAGAATCAAGAACATTACAGTTAGAGTTATGGTTAGAATCCAGTGCATTTAGGGTTAGCCTTAGGCTTAGGGTTACGGTTATGTTTAGGGTGAGGTTAGAATCAAGTGCATTTAAGGATAGTTTTAGGGTGAGAGTTTGGTTTAGGGTTAGCTTTCGTAGAATCGAGGGTTAAGCTTCGGGTTAGGATTAGCGTTAGGGTTAGGGTTAGAATCAGGCGCAATTTTAGTGTTATGGTTGGGGTTTGGTTATGGCTTAGAGCGGATTGTATGGTAGGGGTGGGAGTAGGGTTAGGATTAGGGTGAAGGTTTCTGTTGGTAGGATCGAGGTTTAAGTTTAGGCTTAGGGTCAGGATTGCCTTTTGGGTTAGAATCGAGTGCATTTAGGGTTAGAGTTAGTGTTGAGATTGACGATTTAGTATTAGGGTTAGAATCGAGCACATTAGGGTTAGAGTTATGGTTAGATTCCAGTACATTGAGGGTTAGGGATAGGGTTAGGATGACGGTTATGTTTAGGTTGAGGGTTAGAATCGAGTGCATTTAAGGATATTGTTAGGGTTAGAGTTAGGTTAGGGTTAGCTTTCTTAGAATCGACGGTTAGGGTTAGGGTTAGGGTTAGGGTTAAGGTTAGAATCAAGGGCGTTTTTAGTGTTAAGTTTACGGTTAGGGTTAGGGTTAGAGGGAATTCAGGGGTAGGGGTAGTAGTAGGGTTAGGATTAGCGTTAGGGTTTTTGTTGGTAGAATTGAGGTTCAGGCTTAGGCTTAGGGTCAGGATTGCCTTTTGGGTTAGAATCGAGTGCATTTAGGGTAACAGTTAGTGTTGAGATTGACGATTTAGTGTTAGGGTTAGAAACGAGCACATTAGCGTTAGAGTTATGGTTAGAATCTAATGCATTTAGGGTTAGGATTAGGGTTAGGGTTATTAGGGTCAGGGTTTGAATCGAGAGCATTTAAGGATCGTGTTAGTGTTAGAATTAGGTTTAGGGTTAGCTTTCGTAGAATTGAGGGTTGGGGTTAGGGTTAGGGTTCGGGTTCGGTTTAGAATCAAGCGCATTTTTAGTATTAGGGTTGTGGTAGGCTTACGATTAGAGTGCATTTAGGGGTAGGGGTAGGAGTAGGTTCTGGATTAGGGTTACGGTTTGTGGTGGTAGAATAGAGGTTTAGGGTTAGGCTTAGGGTCATGATTACTTTTTGGGTTAGAATCGAATGCATTCCGGGTTAGAGTTAATGATGAGATTGACGATTTAGTGTTAGGATTAGGATCGAGCACATTTAGGGTTAGAGTTGTGGTTAGAATTCGTTAGGTTTAGGGTTAGGGGTAAGGGTAGGCTAGGGGTCAGAATCACGCGCATTTTTAGTGTTAGGGTTAGGTTTAGTGTTAGGGTTAGAGTGCATTTAGAGGTAGGGGTAGCGGTAGGATTAGGATTTGTGTTAGGGTTAGTGATGGTAGAATCGAGGTTTAGGTTTAGGCTTAGGGTCAGGATTGCATTTTGGATCAGAATCGAGTGTATTTAGGGTTTGGGTTAGTGTTCAAATTGACGATTTAGTGTGAGGGTTTCAATCGAGCACATTTAGGGTTAGAGTTATGCTTAGAATTCAGTGCATTTAGGGTTAGGGGTAGGGTTAGGGGTAGACTTAGTGGTAGGTTTAGGGTCAAGGTTAGAATCGAGAGCATTTAAGGATAGTGCTAGGGTGAGAGTTAGGTTTAGGGTTTGCTTTCGTAGAATCGAGGGTTAGGCTTAGGGTTAGGCTTAGGGTGAGGTTTAGGGTTAGAATCAAGCACAGTTTTAGTGTTAGCGTTAGGGAGAGGATTAGGGTTGAAGTGCTTTTAGGGCTAGTGGTAGGAGTAGGGTTAGGATTAGGGTTAAGGTTTGTGTTGATAGAATCGAGGTTTAGGTTTAGGCTTGGGGTCAGGATTGCCTTTTGGATCAGAATTGAGTGTATTTAGGCTTTGGGTTAGTGTTCGAATTGATGATTTAGTGTTAGGGTTGAATCGAGCACATTTAATGTTAGAGTTATGGTTAGAATTCAGTGCATTTAGGGTTAGGGTTAGGGTTAGGGTTAGGTTTAGGGTCAGGGTTAAAATTGAGAGCATTTAAGGATAGTGCTAGGGTTAGAGTTAGGTTTAGCGTTCGCTTTCGTAGAATCGAGGGTTAGGCTTAAGGTTAGGCTTAGGGTTAGGGTTAGGGTTAGAATCAGGCGCATTTTTAGTGTTCTGGTTTTCGTTAGGGTATGGCTTAGAGTGCATTTAGGGGTAGGGGTAGGAGTACGGTTAGGATTAGAGTTAAGGTTTCTGTGGGTAGCATCGAGGTTTAGGGTTAGGCTTAGGGTCAGGAATGGCTTTTGGGTTAGAATCCAGTGCATTTAGGCTTAGGGATAGTGTTGACATTGACGATTTAGTGTTAGGGTTAGAATCGAGCACGTTTAGGGTTAGAGTTTTGTTTAGAATTCGTTAGGGTTAGGGGTAGTGTTAGGGGTAGGGGTAGGGTCAGAGTGCATTTCGGGGTAGGGGTAGGGGTAGAGTTAGGATTAGGGTTAGGTTTTGTGTTTTTAGAATCGAAGTTTAGGGTTAGGCTTAGGGTCAGAATTGCCTTTTGGGTTAGAATCGAGTGCATCTAGGGTTAGGGTTAGTGTTGAGATTGACGATTTACTGTTAGGCTTAGAATCGAGCATATTAGGGTTAGAGTTATGGTTAGAATCCACTGCATTTAGGCTTAGTGTTAGGGTAAGGGTTATTAGGGTCAGGATTAGGATCGAGATCATTTAAGGATAGTGTTAGGGTTAGAGTTAGGTTTAGGGTTACGTTTCGTAGAATTGAGGGTTAGGGTTATGGTTAGGGTTGGGGTTAGGGATAGGGTTAGAATCAAGCGCATTTTTAGTGTTAGGGGTTGGGTTAGGGTTAGGGTTAGAGTGCATATAGAGGTAGGGATAGGAGTAGGGTTAGGATTAGGGTTAGGGTTTGTGTTGGTAGAATCGAGGTTTAGGGTTATGCTTAGGGTCAGGATTGCCTTTTGGGTTAGAGTCGAGTGCATTTAGGGTTAGGCTTATTGTTGAGATTGACGATTTAGTGTTAGGGTTATAATCGAGCACATTAGGGTTAGAGTTATGGTTAGAATCCAGTGCATTTAGGGTTAGGGTTAGGGTTAGGGTTAGGATTAGGGGTAGAATCAAGCGCATTTTTAGTATTAGGTTTGCGGTTAGGGTTACGGTTTGAGTGCATTTAGGGGTATGGGAGGAGTTGGGTTAGGATTAGTGTTAGGGTTTGTGTTGGTAGAATCGAGGTTTTGGGTTTGGCTCAGGGTCAGGAGCGCATTTTGCGTCATATTTCAGAGCAGTTAGGCTAAGGTTAGTGTTGAAATTGATGATTTAGTTTTAGCGTTAGAATCAAGCACATTTAGGGATAGAGTTATGGTTAGAATTCGTTAGGGGTACGGTTATTGTTAGGGTTAGGGGTACGGTTAGAGTGCATTTAGCGGTAGGGGTTGGGGCACGGTTGGAATTAAGGTTAGGGTTAGTGTTGGTAGAATCGAGGTTTAGGGTTAGGCTCAGGGTCAGGATTGCCTTTTGGGTTAGAATCGAGTGCATTTAGGCTTAAGTTTACTGTTGAGATTGACGAATTAGTGTTAGGGTTAGAATCAAGAACATTACAGTTAGAGTTATGGTTAGAATCCAGTGCATTTAGGGTTAGCCTTAGGCTTAGGGTTACGGTTATGTTTAGGGTGAGGTTAGAATCAAGTGCATTTAAGGATAGTTTTAGGGTGAGAGTTTGGTTTAGGGTTAGCTTTCGTAGAATCGAGGGTTAAGCTTCGGGTTAGGATTAGCGTTAGGGTTAGGGTTAGAATCAGGCGCAATTTTAGTGTTATGGTTGGGGTTTGGTTATGGCTTAGAGCGGATTGTATGGTAGGGGTGGGAGTAGGGTTAGGATTAGGGTGAAGGTTTCTGTTGGTAGGATCGAGGTTTAAGTTTAGGCTTAGGGTCAGGATTGCCTTTTGGGTTAGAATCGAGTGCATTTAGGGTTAGAGTTAGTGTTGAGATTGACGATTTAGTATTAGGGTTAGAATCGAGCACATTAGGGTTAGAGTTATGGTTAGATTCCAGTACATTGAGGGTTAGGGATAGGGTTAGGATGACGGTTATGTTTAGGTTGAGGGTTAGAATCGAGTGCATTTAAGGATAGTGTTAGGGTTAGAGTTAGGTTAGGGTTAGCTTTCTTAGAATCGACGGTTAGGGTTAGGGTTAGGGTTAGGGTTAAGGTTAGAATCAAGGGCATTTTTAGTGTTAAGTTTACGGTTAGGGTTAGGGTTAGAGGGAATTCAGGGGTAGGGGTAGTAGTAGGGTTAGGATTAGCGTTAGGGTTTTTGTTGGTAGAATTGAGGTTCAGGCTTAGGCTTAGGGTCAGGATTGCCTTTTGGGTTAGAATCAAGTGCATTTAGGGTAACAGTTAGTGTTGAGATTGACGATTTAGTGTTAGGGTTAGAAACGAGCACATTAGCGTTAGAGTTATGGTTAGAATCTAATGCATTTAGGGTTAGGATTAGGGTTAGGGTTATTAGGGTCAGGGTTTGAATCGAGAGCATTTAAGGATCGTGTTAGTGTTAGAATTAGGTTTAGGGTTGGCTTTCGTAGAATTGAGGGTTAGGGTTAGGGTTAGGGTTCGGGTTCTGTTTAGAATCAAGCGCATTTTTAGTATTAGGGTTGTGGTAGGCTTACGATTAGAGTGCATTTAGGGGTAGGGGTAGGAGTAGGTTCTGGATTAGGGTTACGGTTTGTGGTGGTAGAATAGAGGTTTAGGGTTAGGCTTAGGGTCATGATTACTTTTTGGGTTAGAATCGAATGCATTCCGGGTTAGAGTTAATGATGAGATTGACGATTTAGTGTTAGGCTTAGGATCGAGCACATTTAGGGTTAGAGTTGTGGTTAGAATTCGTTAGGTTTAGGGTTAGGGGTAAGGGTAGGCTAGGGGTCAGAATCACGCGCATTTTTAGTGTTAGGGTTAGGTTTAGTGTTAGGGTTAGAGTGCATTTAGAGGTAGGGGTAGCGGTAGGATTAGGATTTGTGTTAGGGTTAGTGATGGTAGAATCGAGGTTTAGGTTTAGGCTTAGGGTCAGGATTGCATTTTGGATCAGAATCGAGTGTATTTAGGGTTTGGGTTAGTGTTCAAATTGACGATTTAGTGTGAGGGTTTCAATCGAGCACATTTAGGGTTAGAGTTATGCTTAGAATTCAGTGCATTTAGGGTTAGGGGTAGGGTTAGGGGTAGACTTAGTGGTAGGTTTAGGGTCAAGGTTAGAATCGAGAGCATTTAAGGATAGTGCTAGGGTTAGAGTTAGGTTTAGGGTTTGCTTTCGTAGAATCGAGGGTTAGGCTTAGGGTTAGGCTTAGGGTGAGGTTTAGGGTTAGAATCAAGCACAGTTTTAGTGTTAGCGTTAGGGAGAGGATTAGGGTTGAAGTGCTTTTAGGGCTAGTGGTAGGAGTAGGGTTAGGATTAGGGTTAAGGTTTGTGTTGGTAGAATCGAGGTTTAGGTTTAGGCTTGGGGTCAGGATTGCCTTTTGGATCAGAATTGAGTGTATTTAGGCTTTGGGTTAGTGTTCGAATTGATGATTTAGTGTTAGGGTTGAATCGAGCACATTTAGGGTTAGAGTTATGGTTAGAATTCAGTGCATTTAGGGTTAGGGTTAGGGTTAGGTTTAGGGTCAGGGTTAAAATTGAGAGCATTTAAGGATAGTGCTAGGGTTAGAGTTAGGTTTAGCGTTCGCTTTCGTAGAATCGAGGGTTAGGCTTAAGGTTAGGCTTAGGGTTAGGGTTAGGGTTAGAATCAGGCGCATTTTTAGTGTTCTGGTTTTCGTTAGGGTATGGCTTAGAGTGCATTTAGGGGTAGGGGTAGGAGTACGGTTAGGATTAGAGTTAAGGTTTCTGTGGGTAGCATCGAGGTTTAGGGTTAGGCTTAGGGTCAGGAATGGCTTTTGGGTTAGAATCCAGTGCATTTAGGCTTAGGGATAGTGTTGACATTGACGATTTAGTGTTAGGGTTAGAATCGAGCACGTTTAGGGTTAGAGTTTTGTTTAGAATTCGTTAGGGTTAGGGGTAGTGTTAGGGGTAGGGGTAGGGTCAGAGTGCATTTCGGGGTAGGGGTAGGGGTAGAGTTAGAATTAGGGTTAGGTTTTTTGTTTTTAGAATCGAAGTTTAGGGTTAGGCTTAGGGTCAGAATTGCCTTTTGGGTTAGAATCGAGTGCATTTAGGGTTAGGGTTAGTGTTGAGATTGACGATTTACTGTTAGGCTTAGAATCGAGCACATTAGGGTTAGAGTTATGGTTAGAATCCACTGCATTTAGGCTTAGTGTTAGGGTAAGGGTTATTAGGGTCAGGATTAGGATCGAGATCATTTAAGGATAGTGTTAGGGTTAGAGTTAGGTTTAGGGTTACGTTTCGTAGAATTGAGGGTTAGGGTTATGGTTAGGGTTGGGGTTAGGGATAGGGTTAGAATCAAGCGCATTTTTAGTGTTAGGGGTTGGGTTAGGGTTAGGGTTAGAGTGCCTATAAAGGTAGGGATAGGAGTAGGGTTAGGATTAGGGTTAGGGTTTGCGTTGGTAGAATCGAGGTTTAAGGTTACGCTTAGGGTCAGGATTGCCTTTAGGGTTAGAGTCGAGTGCATTTAGGGTTAGGCTTAGTGTTGAAATTGACGATTTAGTGTTAGGGTTCTAATCGATCACATTAGGGTTAGAGTTATGTTTAGAATTCAGTGCATTTAGGGTTAGGGATAGGGTTTGGATGACGGTTATGTTTAGGTTGAGGGTTAGAATCGAGTGCATTTAAGAAAAGTGTTAGGGTTAGAGTTAGGGTAGGGTTAGCTTTATTAAAATCGACGGTTAGGGTTAGAGTCAGGGTTAAGGTTAGCGTTAGGGTTAGGGTTAGGGTTTGTGTTGGTAGAATCGAAGTTTAGGGTTAGGCTTATGGTCAGCATTGCCTTTTGGATTAGAATCGAGAGCATTTAGAATTAGGGTTAGTGTTGAGATTGATGATTTAGTGTTAGCCTTAGAAACGAGCACATTAGGGTTAGAGTTATGGTTAGAATCCACTGCATTTAAGCTTAGGGTTAGGGTTAGGGTTATTAGGGTCAGGATTAGAATCGAGAGAATTTAAGGATACTGTTAGGGTTAGAGTTAGCTTTAGGGTTAGTTTTCGTAGAATTGAGGGTTAGGGTTAGCGGTAGGGTTAGGGTTAGAATAAAGCGCATTTTTATTGTTAGGGGTTGGGTTAGGGTTAGGGTTTGTGTTGGTAGAATCGAGGTTTAGGGTTATTCTTAGGGTCAGGATTGCCTTTTGGGTTAGAATCGAGTGCATTTAGGGTAACAGTTAGTGTTGAGATTGACGATTTAGTGTTAGGGTTAGAAATGAGCACATTAGCATTAGAGTTATGGTCAGAATCTAATGCATTTAGGGTTAGGATTAGGGTTAGGGTTATTAGGTTCAGGGTTTGAATCGAGAGCATTTAAGGATCGTGTTAGTATTAGAATTAGGTTTAGGGTTAGCTTTCATAGAATTGAGGGTTAGGGTTAGGGTTAGGGTTCGGGTTCGGTTTAGAATCAAGCGCATTTTAAGTGTTAGGATTGGGGTAGGCTTACGATTAGAGTGCATTTAGGGGTAGGGGTAGGAGTAGGGTTAGGATTAGGGTTACGGTTTGTGGTGGTAGAATAGAGGTTTAGGGTTAGGCTTAGGGTCAGGATTGCTTTTTGGGTTAGAATCGAGTGCATTCCGGGTTAGAGTTAATGATGAGATTGACGATTTAGTGTTAGGGTTAGAATCGAGCACATTAGGGTTAGAGTTATGGTTAGAATCCACTGCATTTAGGCTTAGGGTTATGGTTAGGGTTATTAGGGTCAGCATTAGAATCGAGAGCATTTAAGGATAGTGTTAGGGTTAGAGTTAGGTTTAGGGTTAGGTTTCGTAGAATTGAGGGTTAGGGTTGGGGTTAGGGTTAGGGTTAGTATTAGGGTTAGAATCAAGCGCATTTTTAGTGTTAGGGGTTGGGTTACGGTTAGGGTTAGAGTGCATATAGAGGTAGGGATAGGAGTAGGGTTAGGATTAGGGTTAGGGTTTGTGTTGGTAGAATCGAGGTTTAGGGTTATGCTTAGGGTCAGGATTGCCTTTTGGGTTAGAGTCGAGTGCATTTAGGGTTAGGCTTATTGTTGAGATTGACGATTTAGTGTTAGGGTTATAATCGAGCACATTAGGGTTAGAGTTATGGTTAGAATCCAGTGCATTTAGGGTTAGGGTTAGGGTTAGGGTTAGGATTAGGGGTAGAATCAAGCGCATTTTTAGTATTAGGTTTGCGGTTAGGGTTACGGTTTGAGTGCATTTAGTGGTATGGGAGGAGTTGGGTTAGGATTAGTGTTAGGGTTTGTGTTGGTAAAATCGAGGTTTTGGGTTTGGCTCAGGGTCAGGAGCGCATTTTGCGTCATATTTCAGAGCAGTTAGGCTAAGGTTAGTGTTGAAATTGATGATTTAGTTTTAGCGTTAGAATCAAGCACATTTAGGGATAGAGTTATGGTTAGAATTCGTTAGGGGTACGGTTATTGTTAGGGTTAGGGGTACGGTTAGAGTGCATTTAGCGGTAGGGGTTGGGGCACGGTTGGAATTAAGGTTAGGGTTAGTGTTGGTAGAATCGAGGTTTAGGGTTAGGCTCAGGGTCAGGATTGCCTTTTGGGTTAGAATCGAGTGCATTTAGGCTTAAGTTTACTGTTGAGATTGACGAATTAGTGTTAGGGTTAGAATCAAGAACATTACAGTTAGAGTTATGGTTAGAATCCAGTGCATTTAGGGTTAGCCTTAGGCTTAGGGTTACGGTTATGTTTAGGGTGAGGTTAGAATCAAGTGCATTTAAGGATAGTTTTAGGGTGAGAGTTTGGTTTAGGGTTAGCTTTCGTAGAATCGAGGGTTAAGCTTCGGGTTAGGATTAGCGTTAGGGTTAGGGTTAGAATCAGGCGCAATTTTAGTGTTATGGTTGGGGTTTGGTTATGGCTTAGAGCAGATTGTATGGTAGGGGTGGGAGTAGGGTTAGGATTAGGGTTAAGGTTTCTGTTGGTAGGATCGAGGTTTAAGTTTAGGCTTAGGGTCAGGATTGCCTTTTGGGTTAGAATCGAGTGCATTTAGGGTTAGAGTTAGTGTTGAGATTGACGATTTAGTATTAGGGTTAGAATCGAGCACATTAGGGTTAGAGTTATGGTTAGATTCCAGTACATTGAGGGTTAGGGATAGGGTTAGGATGACGGTTATGTTTAGGTTGAGGGTTAGAATCGAGTGCATTTAAGGATAGTGTTAGGGTTAGAGTTAGGTTAGGGTTAGCTTTCTTAGAATCGACGGTTAGGGTTAGGGTTAGGGTTAGGGTTAAGGTTAGAATCAAGGGCATTTTTAGTGTTAAGTTTACGGTTAGGGTTAGGGTTAGAGGGAATTCAGGGGTAGGGATAGTAGTAGGGTTAGGATTAGCGTTAGGGTTTTTGTTGGTAGAATTGAGGTTCAGGCTTAGGCTTAGGGTCAGGATTGCCTTTTGGGTTAGAATCAAGTGCATTTAGGGTAACAGTTAGTGTTGAGATTGACGATTTAGTGTTAGGCTTAGAAACGAGCACATTAGCGTTAGAGTTATGGTTAGAATCTAATGCATTTAGGGTTAGGATTAGGGTTAGGGTTATTAGGGTCAGGGTTTGAATCGAGAGCATTTAAGGATCGTGTTAGTGTTAGAATTAGGTTTAGGGTTAGCTTTCGTAGAATCGAGGGTTAGGGTTAGGGTTAGGGTTCGGGTTCGGTTGAGAATCAAGCGCATTTTTAGTATTAGGGTTGTGGTAGGCTTACGATTAGAGTGCATTTAGGGGTAGGGGTAGGAGTAGGTTCTGGATTAGGGTTACGGTTTGTGGTGGTAGAATAGAGGTTTAGGGTTAGGCTTAGGGTCATGATTACTTTTTGGGTTAGAATCGAGTGCATTCCGGGTTAGAGTTAATGATGAGATTGACGATTTAGTGTTAGGCTTAGGATCGAGCACATTTAGGGTTAGAGTTGTGGTTAGAATTCGTTAGGTTTAGGGTTAGGGGTAGGGGTAGGCTAGGGGTCAGAATCACGCGCATTTTTAGTGTTAGGGTTAGGTTTAGTGTTAGGGTTAGAGTGCATTTAGAGGTAGGGGTAGCGGTAGGATTAGGATTTGTGTTAGGGTTAGTGATGGTAGAATCGAGGTTTAGGTTTAGGCTTAGGGTCAGGATTGCATTTTGGATCAGAATCGAGTGTATTTAGGGTTTGGGTTAGTGTTCAAATTGACGATTTAGTGTGAGGGTTTCAATCGAGCACATTTAGGGTTAGAGTTATGCTTAGAATTCAGTGCATTTAGGGTTAGGGGTAGGGTTAGGGGTAGACTTAGTGGTAGGTTTAGGGTCAAGGTTAGAATCGAGAGCATTTAAGGATAGTGCTAGGGTGAGAGTTAGGTTTAGGGTTTGCTTTCGTAGAATCGAGGGTTAGGCTTAGGGTTAGGCTTAGGGTGAGGTTTAGGGTTAGAATCAAGCACAGTTTTAGTGTTAGCGTTAGGGAGAGGATTAGGGTTGAAGTGCTTTTAGGGCTAGTGGTAGGAGTAGGGTTAGGATTAGGGTTAAGGTTTGTGTTGGTAGAATCGAGGTTTAGGTTTAGGCTTGGGGTCAGGATTGCCTTTTGGATCAGAATTGAGTGTATTTAGGCTTTGGGTTAGTGTTCGAATTGATGATTTAGTGTTAGGGTTGAATCGAGCACATTTAGGGTTAGAGTTATGGTTAGAATTCAGTGCATTTAGGGTTAGGGTTAGGGTTAGGGTTAGGTTTAGGGTCAGGGTTAAAATTGAGAGCATTTAAGGATAGTGCTAGGGTTAGAGTTAGGTTTAGCGTTCGCTTTCGTAGAATCGAGGGTTAGGCTTAAGGTTAGGCTTAGGGTTAGGGTTAGGGTTAGAATCAGGCGCATTTTTAGTGTTCTGGTTTTCGTTAGGGTATGGCTTAGAGTGCATTTAGGGGTAGGGGTAGGAGTACGGTTAGGATTAGAGTTAAGGTTTCTGTGGGTAGCATCGAGGTTTAGGGTTAGGCTTAGGGTCAGGAATGGCTTTTGGGTTAGAATCCAGTGCATTTAGGCTTAGGGATAGTGTTGACATTGACGATTTAGTGTTAGGGTTAGAATCGAGCACGTTTAGGGTTAGAGTTTTGTTTAGAATTCGTTAGGGTTAGGGGTAGTGTTAGGGGTAGGGGTAGGGTCAGAGTGCATTTCGGGGTAGGGGTAGGGGTAGAGTTAGAATTAGGGTTAGGTTTTTTGTTTTTAGAATCGAAGTTTAGGGTTAGGCTTAGGGTCAGAATTGCCTTTTGGGTTAGAATCGAGTGCATTTAGGGTTAGGGTTAGTGTTGAGATTGACGATTTACTGTTAGGCTTAGAATCGAGCACATTAGGGTTAGAGTTATGGTTAGAATCCACTGCATTTAGGCTTAGTGTTAGGGTAAGGGTTATTAGGGTCAGGATTAGGATCGAGATCATTTAAGGATAGTGTTAGGGTTAGAGTTAGGTTTAGGGTTACGTTTCGTAGAATTGAGGGTTAGGGTTATGGTTAGGGTTGGGGTTAGGGATAGGGTTAGAATCAAGCGCATTTTTAGTGTTAGGGGTTGGGTTAGGGTTAGGGTTAGAGTGCCTATAAAGGTAGGGATAGGAGTAGGGTTAGGATTAGGGTTAGGGTTTGCGTTGGTAGAATCGAGGTTTAAGGTTACGCTTAGGGTCAGGATTGCCTTTAGGGTTAGAGTCGAGTGCATTTAGGGTTAGGCTTAGTGTTGAAATTGACGATTTAGTGTTAGGGTTCTAATCGATCACATTAGGGTTAGAGTTATGTTTAGAATTCAGTGCATTTAGGGTTAGGGATAGGGTTTGGATGACGGTTATGTTTAGGTTGAGGGTTAGAATCGAGTGCATTTAAGAAAAGTGTTAGGGTTAGAGTTAGGGTAGGGTTAGCTTTATTAAAATCGACGGTTAGGGTTAGAGTCAGGGTTAAGGTTAGCGTTAGGGTTAGGGTTAGGTTTTGGGTTGGTAGAATCGAAGTTTAGGGTTAGGCTTATGGTCAGCATTGCCTTTTGGATTAGAATCGAGAGCATTTAGAATTAGGGTTGGTGTTGAGATTGATGATTTAGTGTTAGCCTTAGAAACGAGCACATTAGGGTTAGAGTTATGGTTAGAATCCACTGCATTTAAGCTTAGGGTTAGGGTTAGGGTTATTAGGGTCAGGATTAGAATCGAGAGAATTTAAGGATACTGTTAGGGTTAGAGTTAGCTTTAGGGTTAGTTTTCGTAGAATTGAGGGTTAGGGTTAGCGGTAGGGTTAGGGTTAGAATAAAGCGCATTTTTATTGTTAGGGGTTGGGTTAGGGTTAGGGTTTGTGTTGGTAGAATCGAGGTTTAGGGTTATTCTTAGGGTCAGGATTGCCTTTTGGGTTAGAATCGAGTGCATTTAGGGTAACAGTTAGTGTTGAGATTGACGATTTAGTGTTAGGGTTAGAAATGAGCACATTAGCATTAGAGTTATGGTTAGAATCTAATGCATTTAGGGTTAGGATTAGGGTTAGGGTTATTAGGTTCAGGGTTTGAATCGAGAGCATTTAAGGATCGTGTTAGTATTAGAATTAGGTTTAGGGTTAGCTTTCATAGAATTGAGGGTTAGGGTTAGGGTTAGGGTTCGGGTTCGGTTTAGAATCAAGCGCATTTTAAGTGTTAGGATTGGGGTAGGCTTACGATTAGAGTGCATTTAGGGGTAGGGGTAGGAGTAGGGTTAGGATTAGGGTTACGGTTTGTGGTGGTAGAATAGAGGTTTAGGGTTAGGCTTAGGGTCAGGATTGCTTTTTGGGTTAGAATCGAGTGCATTCCGGGTTAGAGTTAATGATGAGATTGACGATTTAGTGTTAGGGTTAGAATCGAGCACATTAGGGTTAGAGTTATGGTTAGAATCCACTGCATTTAGGCTTAGGGTTATGGTTAGGGTTATTAGGGTCAGCATTAGAATCGAGAGCATTTAAGGATAGTGTTAGGGTTAGAGTTAGGTTTAGGGTTAGGTTTCGTAGAATTGAGGGTTAGGGTTGGGGTTAGGGTTAGGGTTAGTATTAGGGTTAGAATCAAGCGCATTTTTAGTGTTAGGGGTTGGGTTACGGTTAGGGTTAGAGTGCATATAGAGGTAGGGATAGGAGTAGGGTTAGGATTAGGGTTAGGGTTTGTGTTGGTAGAATCGAGGTTTAGGGTTATGCTTAGGGTCAGGATTGCCTTTTGGGTTAGAGTCGAGTGCATTTAGGGTTAGGCTTATTGTTGAGATTGACGATTTAGTGTTAGGGTTATAATCGAGCACATTAGGGTTAGAGTTATGGTTAGAATCCAGTGCATTTAGGGTTAGGGTTAGGGTTAGGGTTAGGATTAGGGGTAGAATCAAGCGCATTTTTAGTATTAGGTTTGCGGTTAGGGTTACGGTTTGAGTGCATTTAGTGGTATGGGAGGAGTTGGGTTAGGATTAGTGTTAGGGTTTGTGTTGGTAAAATCGAGGTTTTGGGTTTGGCTCAGGGTCAGGAGCGCATTTTGCGTCATATTTCAGAGCAGTTAGGCTAAGGTTAGTGTTGAAATTGATGATTTAGTTTTAGCGTTAGAATCAAGCACATTTAGGGATAGAGTTATGGTTAGAATTCGTTAGGGGTACGGTTATTGTTAGGGTTAGGGGTACGGTTAGAGTGCATTTAGCGGTAGGGGTTGGGGCACGGTTGGAATTAAGGTTAGGGTTAGTGTTGGTAGAATCGAGGTTTAGGGTTAGGCTCAGGGTCAGGATTGCCTTTTGGGTTAGAATCGAGTGCATTTAGGCTTAAGTTTACTGTTGAGATTGACGAATTAGTGTTAGGGTTAGAATCAAGAACATTACAGTTAGAGTTATGGTTAGAATCCAGTGCATTTAGGGTTAGCCTTAGGCTTAGGGTTACGGTTATGTTTAGGGTGAGGTTAGAATCAAGTGCATTTAAGGATAGTTTTAGGGTGAGAGTTTGGTTTAGGGTTAGCTTTCGTAGAATCGAGGGTTAAGCTTCGGGTTAGGATTAGCGTTAGGGTTAGGGTTAGAATCAGGCGCAATTTTAGTGTTATGGTTGGGGTTTGGTTATGGCTTAGAGCAGATTGTATGGTAGGGGTGGGAGTAGGGTTAGGATTAGGGTTAAGGTTTCTGTTGGTAGGATCGAGGTTTAAGTTTAGGCTTAGGGTCAGGATTGCCTTTTGGGTTAGAATCGAGTGCATTTAGGGTTAGAGTTAGTGTTGAGATTGACGATTTAGTATTAGGGTTAGAATCGAGCACATTAGGGTTAGAGTTATGGTTAGATTCCAGTACATTGAGGGTTAGGGATAGGGTTAGGATGACGGTTATGTTTAGGTTGAGGGTTAGAATCGAGTGCATTTAAGGATAGTGTTAGGGTTAGAGTTAGGTTAGGGTTAGCTTTCTTAGAATCGACGGTTAGGGTTAGGGTTAGGGTTAGGGTTAAGGTTAGAATCAAGGGCATTTTTAGTGTTAAGTTTACGGTTAGGGTTAGGGTTAGAGGGAATTCAGGGGTAGGGATAGTAGTAGGGTTAGGATTAGCGTTAGGGTTTTTGTTGGTAGAATTGAGGTTCAGGCTTAGGCTTAGGGTCAGGATTGCCTTTTGGGTTAGAATCAAGTGCATTTAGGGTAACAGTTAGTGTTGAGATTGACGATTTAGTGTTAGGCTTAGAAACGAGCACATTAGCGTTAGAGTTATGGTTAGAATCTAATGCATTTAGGGTTAGGATTAGGGTTAGGGTTATTAGGGTCAGGGTTTGAATCGAGAGCATTTAAGGATCGTGTTAGTGTTAGAATTAGGTTTAGGGTTAGCTTTCGTAGAATCGAGGGTTAGGGTTAGGGTTAGGGTTCGGGTTCGGTTGAGAATCAAGCGCATTTTTAGTATTAGGGTTGTGGTAGGCTTACGATTAGAGTGCATTTAGGGGTAGGGGTAGGAGTAGGTTCTGGATTAGGGTTACGGTTTGTGGTGGTAGAATAGAGGTTTAGGGTTAGGCTTAGGGTCATGATTACTTTTTGGGTTAGAATCGAGTGCATTCCGGGTTAGAGTTAATGATGAGATTGACGATTTAGTGTTAGGCTTAGGATCGAGCACATTTAGGGTTAGAGTTGTGGTTAGAATTCGTTAGGTTTAGGGTTAGGGGTAGGGGTAGGCTAGGGGTCAGAATCACGCGCATTTTTAGTGTTAGGGTTAGGTTTAGTGTTAGGGTTAGAGTGCATTTAGAGGTAGGGGTAGCGGTAGGATTAGGATTTGTGTTAGGGTTAGTGATGGTAGAATCGAGGTTTAGGTTTAGGCTTAGGGTCAGGATTGCATTTTGGATCAGAATCGAGTGTATTTAGGGTTTGGGTTAGTGTTCAAATTGACGATTTAGTGTGAGGGTTTCAATCGAGCACATTTAGGGTTAGAGTTATGCTTAGAATTCAGTGCATTTAGGGTTAGGGGTAGGGTTAGGGGTAGACTTAGTGGTAGGTTTAGGGTCAAGGTTAGAATCGAGAGCATTTAAGGATAGTGCTAGGGTGAGAGTTAGGTTTAGGGTTTGCTTTCGTAGAATCGAGGGTTAGGCTTAGGGTTAGGCTTAGGGTGAGGTTTAGGGTTAGAATCAAGCACAGTTTTAGTGTTAGCGTTAGGGAGAGGATTAGGGTTGAAGTGCTTTTAGGGCTAGTGGTAGGAGTAGGGTTAGGATTAGGGTTAAGGTTTGTGTTGGTAGAATCGAGGTTTAGGTTTAGGCTTGGGGTCAGGATTGCCTTTTGGATCAGAATTGAGTGTATTTAGGCTTTGGGTTAGTGTTCGAATTGATGATTTAGTGTTAGGGTTGAATCGAGCACATTTAGGGTTAGAGTTATGGTTAGAATTCAGTGCATTTAGGGTTAGGGTTAGGGTTAGGGTTAGGTTTAGGGTCAGGGTTAAAATTGAGAGCATTTAAGGATAGTGCTAGGGTTAGAGTTAGGTTTAGCGTTCGCTTTCGTAGAATCGAGGGTTAGGCTTAAGGTTAGGCTTAGGGTTAGGGTTAGGGTTAGAATCAGGCGCATTTTTAGTGTTCTGGTTTTCGTTAGGGTATGGCTTAGAGTGCATTTAGGGGTAGGGGTAGGAGTACGGTTAGGATTAGAGTTAAGGTTTCTGTGGGTAGCATCGAGGTTTAGGGTTAGGCTTAGGGTCAGGAATGGCTTTTGGGTTAGAATCCAGTGCATTTAGGCTTAGGGATAGTGTTGACATTGACGATTTAGTGTTAGGGTTAGAATCGAGCACGTTTAGGGTTAGAGTTTTGTTTAGAATTCGTTAGGGTTAGGGGTAGTGTTAGGGGTAGGGGTAGGGTCAGAGTGCATTTCGGGGTAGGGGTAGGGGTAGAGTTAGAATTAGGGTTAGGTTTTTTGTTTTTAGAATCGAAGTTTAGGGTTAGGCTTAGGGTCAGAATTGCCTTTTGGGTTAGAATCGAGTGCATTTAGGGTTAGGGTTAGTGTTGAGATTGACGATTTACTGTTAGGCTTAGAATCGAGCACATTAGGGTTAGAGTTATGGTTAGAATCCACTGCATTTAGGCTTAGTGTTAGGGTAAGGGTTATTAGGGTCAGGATTAGGATCGAGATCATTTAAGGATAGTGTTAGGGTTAGAGTTAGGTTTAGGGTTACGTTTCGTAGAATTGAGGGTTAGGGTTATGGTTAGGGTTGGGGTTAGGGATAGGGTTAGAATCAAGCGCATTTTTAGTGTTAGGGGTTGGGTTAGGGTTAGGGTTAGAGTGCCTATAAAGGTAGGGATAGGAGTAGGGTTAGGATTAGGGTTAGGGTTTGCGTTGGTAGAATCGAGGTTTAAGGTTACGCTTAGGGTCAGGATTGCCTTTAGGGTTAGAGTCGAGTGCATTTAGGGTTAGGCTTAGTGTTGAAATTGACGATTTAGTGTTAGGGTTCTAATCGATCACATTAGGGTTAGAGTTATGTTTAGAATTCAGTGCATTTAGGGTTAGGGATAGGGTTTGGATGACGGTTATGTTTAGGTTGAGGGTTAGAATCGAGTGCATTTAAGAAAAGTGTTAGGGTTAGAGTTAGGGTAGGGTTAGCTTTATTAAAATCGACGGTTAGGGTTAGAGTCAGGGTTAAGGTTAGCGTTAGGGTTAGGGTTAGGTTTTGGGTTGGTAGAATCGAAGTTTAGGGTTAGGCTTATGGTCAGCATTGCCTTTTGGATTAGAATCGAGAGCATTTAGAATTAGGGTTGGTGTTGAGATTGATGATTTAGTGTTAGCCTTAGAAACGAGCACATTAGGGTTAGAGTTATGGTTAGAATCCACTGCATTTAAGCTTAGGGTTAGGGTTAGGGTTATTAGGGTCAGGATTAGAATCGAGAGAATTTAAGGATACTGTTAGGGTTAGAGTTAGCTTTAGGGTTAGTTTTCGTAGAATTGAGGGTTAGGGTTAGCGGTAGGGTTAGGGTTAGAATAAAGCGCATTTTTATTGTTAGGGGTTGGGTTAGGGTTAGGGTTTGTGTTGGTAGAATCGAGGTTTAGGGTTATTCTTAGGGTCAGGATTGCCTTTTGGGTTAGAATCGAGTGCATTTAGGGTAACAGTTAGTGTTGAGATTGACGATTTAGTGTTAGGGTTAGAAATGAGCACATTAGCATTAGAGTTATGGTTAGAATCTAATGCATTTAGGGTTAGGATTAGGGTTAGGGTTATTAGGTTCAGGGTTTGAATCGAGAGCATTTAAGGATCGTGTTAGTATTAGAATTAGGTTTAGGGTTAGCTTTCATAGAATTGAGGGTTAGGGTTAGGGTTAGGGTTCGGGTTCGGTTTAGAATCAAGCGCATTTTAAGTGTTAGGATTGGGGTAGGCTTACGATTAGAGTGCATTTAGGGGTAGGGGTAGGAGTAGGGTTAGGATTAGGGTTACGGTTTGTGGTGGTAGAATAGAGGTTTAGGGTTAGGCTTAGGGTCAGGATTGCTTTTTGGGTTAGAATCGAGTGCATTCCGGGTTAGAGTTAATGATGAGATTGACGATTTAGTGTTAGGGTTAGAATCGAGCACATTAGGGTTAGAGTTATGGTTAGAATCCACTGCATTTAGGCTTAGGGTTATGGTTAGGGTTATTAGGGTCAGCATTAGAATCGAGAGCATTTAAGGATAGTGTTAGGGTTAGAGTTAGGTTTAGGGTTAGGTTTCGTAGAATTGAGGGTTAGGGTTGGGGTTAGGGTTAGGGTTAGTATTAGGGTTAGAATCAAGCGCATTTTTAGTGTTAGGGGTTGGGTTACGGTTAGGGTTAGAGTGCATATAGAGGTAGGGATAGGAGTAGGGTTAGGATTAGGGTTAGGGTTTGTGTTGGTAGAATCGAGGTTTAGGGTTATGCTTAGGGTCAGGATTGCCTTTTGGGTTAGAGTCGAGTGCATTTAGGGTTAGGCTTATTGTTGAGATTGACGATTTAGTGTTAGGGTTATAATCGAGCACATTAGGGTTAGAGTTATGGTTAGAATCCAGTGCATTTAGGGTTAGGGTTAGGGTTAGGGTTAGGATTAGGGGTAGAATCAAGCGCATTTTTAGTATTAGGTTTGCGGTTAGGGTTACGGTTTGAGTGCATTTAGGGGTATGGGAGGAGTTGGGTTAGGATTAGTGTTAGGGTTTGTGTTGGTAGATTCGAGGTTTTGGGTTTGGCTCAGGGTCAGGAGCGCATTTTGCGTCATATTTCAGAGCAGTTAGGCTAAGGTTAGTGTTGAAATTGATGATTTAGTTTTAGCGTTAGAATCAAGCACATTTAGGGATAGAGTTATGGTTAGAATTCGTTAGGGGTACGGTTATTGTTAGGGTTAGGGGTACGGTTAGAGTGCATTTAGCGGTAGGGGTTGGGGCACGGTTGGAATTAAGGTTAGGGTTAGTGTTGGTAGAATCGAGGTTTAGGGTTAGGCTCAGGGTCAGGATTGCCTTTTGGGTTAGAATCGAGTGCATTTAGGCTTAAGTTTACTGTTGAGATTGACGAATTAGTGTTAGGGTTAGAATCAAGAACATTACAGTTAGAGTTATGGTTAGAATCCAGTGCATTTAGGGTTAGCCTTAGGCTTAGGGTTACGGTTATGTTTAGGGTGAGGTTAGAATCAAGTGCATTTAAGGATAGTTTTAGGGTGAGAGTTTGGTTTAGGGTTAGCTTTCGTAGAATCGAGGGTTAAGCTTCGGGTTAGGATTAGCGTTAGGGTTAGGGTTAGAATCAGGCGCAATTTTAGTGTTATGGTTGGGGTTTGGTTATGGCTTAGAGCAGATTGTATGGTAGGGGTGGGAGTAGGGTTAGGATTAGGGTTAAGGTTTCTGTTGGTAGGATCGAGGTTTAAGTTTAGGCTTAGGGTCAGGATTGCCTTTTGGGTTAGAATCGAGTGCATTTAGGGTTAGAGTTAGTGTTGAGATTGACGATTTAGTATTAGGGTTAGAATCGAGCACATTAGGGTTAGAGTTATGGTTAGATTCCAGTACATTGAGGGTTAGGGATAGGGTTAGGATGACGGTTATGTTTAGGTTGAGGGTTAGAATCGAGTGCATTTAAGGATAGTGTTAGGGTTAGAGTTAGGTTAGGGTTAGCTTTCTTAGAATCGACGGTTAGGGTTAGGGTTAGGGTTAGGGTTAAGGTTAGAATCAAGGGCATTTTTAGTGTTAAGTTTACGGTTAGGGTTAGGGTTAGAGGGAATTCAGGGGTAGGGATAGTAGTAGGGTTAGGATTAGCGTTAGGGTTTTTGTTGGTAGAATTGAGGTTCAGGCTTAGGCTTAGGGTCAGGATTGCCTTTTGGGTTAGAATCAAGTGCATTTAGGGTAACAGTTAGTGTTGAGATTGACGATTTAGTGTTAGGCTTAGAAACGAGCACATTAGCGTTAGAGTTATGGTTAGAATCTAATGCATTTAGGGTTAGGATTAGGGTTAGGGTTATTAGGGTCAGGGTTTGAATCGAGAGCATTTAAGGATCGTGTTAGTGTTAGAATTAGGTTTAGGGTTAGCTTTCGTAGAATCGAGGGTTAGGGTTAGGGTTAGGGTTCGGGTTCGGTTGAGAATCAAGCGCATTTTTAGTATTAGGGTTGTGGTAGGCTTACGATTAGAGTGCATTTAGGGGTAGGGGTAGGAGTAGGTTCTGGATTAGGGTTACGGTTTGTGGTGGTAGAATAGAGGTTTAGGGTTAGGCTTAGGGTCATGATTACTTTTTGGGTTAGAATCGAGTGCATTCCGGGTTAGAGTTAATGATGAGATTGACGATTTAGTGTTAGGCTTAGGATCGAGCACATTTAGGGTTAGAGTTGTGGTTAGAATTCGTTAGGTTTAGGGTTAGGGGTAGGGGTAGGCTAGGGGTCAGAATCACGCGCATTTTTAGTGTTAGGGTTAGGTTTAGTGTTAGGGTTAGAGTGCATTTAGAGGTAGGGGTAGCGGTAGGATTAGGATTTGTGTTAGGGTTAGTGATGGTAGAATCGAGGTTTAGGTTTAGGCTTAGGGTCAGGATTGCATTTTGGATCAGAATCGAGTGTATTTAGGGTTTGGGTTAGTGTTCAAATTGACGATTTAGTGTGAGGGTTTCAATCGAGCACATTTAGGGTTAGAGTTATGCTTAGAATTCAGTGCATTTAGGGTTAGGGGTAGGGTTAGGGGTAGACTTAGTGGTAGGTTTAGGGTCAAGGTTAGAATCGAGAGCATTTAAGGATAGTGCTAGGGTGAGAGTTAGGTTTAGGGTTTGCTTTCGTAGAATCGAGGGTTAGGCTTAGGGTTAGGCTTAGGGTGAGGTTTAGGGTTAGAATCAAGCACAGTTTTAGTGTTAGCGTTAGGGAGAGGATTAGGGTTGAAGTGCTTTTAGGGCTAGTGGTAGGAGTAGGGTTAGGATTAGGGTTAAGGTTTGTGTTGGTAGAATCGAGGTTTAGGTTTAGGCTTGGGGTCAGGATTGCCTTTTGGATCAGAATTGAGTGTATTTAGGCTTTGGGTTAGTGTTCGAATTGATGATTTAGTGTTAGGGTTGAATCGAGCACATTTAGGGTTAGAGTTATGGTTAGAATTCAGTGCATTTAGGGTTAGGGTTAGGGTTAGGGTTAGGTTTAGGGTCAGGGTTAAAATTGAGAGCATTTAAGGATAGTGCTAGGGTTAGAGTTAGGTTTAGCGTTCGCTTTCGTAGAATCGAGGGTTAGGCTTAAGGTTAGGCTTAGGGTTAGGGTTAGGGTTAGAATCAGGCGCATTTTTAGTGTTCTGGTTTTCGTTAGGGTATGGCTTAGAGTGCATTTAGGGGTAGGGGTAGGAGTACGGTTAGGATTAGAGTTAAGGTTTCTGTGGGTAGCATCGAGGTTTAGGGTTAGGCTTAGGGTCAGGAATGGCTTTTGGGTTAGAATCCAGTGCATTTAGGCTTAGGGATAGTGTTGACATTGACGATTTAGTGTTAGGGTTAGAATCGAGCACGTTTAGGGTTAGAGTTTTGTTTAGAATTCGTTAGGGTTAGGGGTAGTGTTAGGGGTAGGGGTAGGGTCAGAGTGCATTTCGGGGTAGGGGTAGGGGTAGAGTTAGGATTAGGGTTAGGTTTTGTGTTTTTAGAATCGAAGTTTAGGGTTAGGCTTAGGGTCAGAATTGCCTTTTGGGTTAGAATCGAGTGCATTTAGGGTTAGGGTTAGTGTTGAGATTGACGATTTCCTGTTAGGCTTAGAATCGAGCACATTAGGCTTAGAGTTATGGTTAGAATCCACTGCATTTAGGCTTAGTGTTAGGGTAAGGGTTATTAGGGTCAGGATTAGGATCGAGATCATTTAAGGATAGTGTTAGGGTTAGAGTTAGGTTTAGGGTTACGTTTCGTAGAATTGAGGGTTAGGGTTATGGTTAGGGTTGGGGTTAGGGATAGGGTTAGAATCAAGCGCATTTTTAGTGTTAGGGGTTGGGTTAGGGTTAGGGTTAGAGTGCATATAGAGGTAGGGATAGGAGTAGGGTTAGGATTAGGGTTAGGGTTTGTGTTGGTAGAATCGAGGTTTAGGGTTATGCTTAGGGTCAGGATTGCCTTTTGGGTTAGAGTCGAGTGCATTTAGGGTTAGGCTTATTGTTGAGATTGACGATTTAGTGTTAGGGTTATAATCGAGCACATTAGGGTTAGAGTTATGGTTAGAATCCAGTGCATTTAGGGTTAGGGTTAGGGTTAGGGTTAGGATTAGGGGTAGAATCAAGCGCATTTTTAGTATTAGGTTTGCGGTTAGGGTTACGGTTTGAGTGCATTTAGGGGTATGGGAGGAGTTGGGTTAGGATTAGTGTTAGGGTTTGTGTTGGTAGAATCGAGGTTTTGGGTTTGGCTCAGGGTCAGGAGCGCATTTTGCGTCATATTTCAGAGCAGTTAGGCTAAGGTTAGTGTTGAAATTGATGATTTAGTTTTAGCGTTAGAATCAAGCACATTTAGGGATAGAGTTATGGTTAGAATTCGTTAGGGGTACGGTTATTGTTAGGGTTAGGGGTACGGTTAGAGTGCATTTAGCGGTAGGGGTTGGGGCACGGTTGGAATTAAGGTTAGGGTTAGTGTTGGTAGAATCGAGGTTTAGGGTTAGGCTCAGGGTCAGGATTGCCTTTTGGGTTAGAATCGAGTGCATTTAGGCTTAAGTTTACTGTTGAGATTGACGAATTAGTGTTAGGGTTAGAATCAAGAACATTACAGTTAGAGTTATGGTTAGAATCCAGTGCATTTAGGGTTAGCCTTAGGCTTAGGGTTACGGTTATGTTTAGGGTGAGGTTAGAATCAAGTGCATTTAAGGATAGTTTTAGGGTGAGAGTTTGGTTTAGGGTTAGCTTTCGTAGAATCGAGGGTTAAGCTTCGGGTTAGGATTAGCGTTAGGGTTAGGGTTAGAATCAGGCGCAATTTTAGTGTTATGGTTGGGGTTTGGTTATGGCTTAGAGCGGATTGTATGGTAGGGGTGGGAGTAGGGTTAGGATTAGGGTTAAGGTTTCTGTTGGTAGGATCGAGGTTTAAGTTTAGGCTTAGGGTCAGGATTGCCTTTTGGGTTAGAATCGAGTGCATTTAGGGTTAGAGTTAGTGTTGAGATTGACGATTTAGTATTAGGGTTAGAATCGAGCACATTAGGGTTAGAGTTATGGTTAGATTCCAGTACATTGAGGGTTAGGGATAGGGTTAGGATGACGGTTATGTTTAGGTTGAGGGTTAGAATCGAGTGCATTTAAGGATAGTGTTAGGGTTAGAGTTAGGTTAGGGTTAGCTTTCTTAGAATCGACGGTTAGGGTTAGGGTTAGGGTTAGGGTTAAGGTTAGAATCAAGGGCATTTTTAGTGTTAAGTTTACGGTTAGGGTTAGGGTTAGAGGGAATTCAGGGGTAGGGATAGTAGTAGGGTTAGGATTAGCGTTAGGGTTTTTGTTGGTAGAATTGAGGTTCAGGCTTAGGCTTAGGGTCAGGATTGCCTTTTGGGTTAGAATCAAGTGCATTTAGGGTAACAGTTAGTGTTGAGATTGACGATTTAGTGTTAGGGTTAGAAACGAGCACATTAGCGTTAGAGTTATGGTTAGAATCTAATGCATTTAGGGTTAGGATTAGGGTTAGGGTTATTAGGGTCAGGGTTTGAATCGAGAGCATTTAAGGATCGTGTTAGTGTTAGAATTAGGTTTAGGGTTAGCTTTCGTAGAATCGAGGGTTAGGGTTAGGGTTAGGGTTCGGGTTCGGTTGAGAATCAAGCGCATTTTTAGTATTAGGGTTGTGGTAGGCTTACGATTAGAGTGCATTTAGGGGTAGGGGTAGGAGTAGGTTCTGGATTAGGGTTACGGTTTGTGGTGGTAGAATAGAGGTTTAGGGTTAGGCTTAGGGTCATGATTACTTTTTGGGTTAGAATCGAGTGCATTCCGGGTTAGAGTTAATGATGAGATTGACGATTTAGTGTTAGGCTTAGGATCGAGCACATTTAGGGTTAGAGTTGTGGTTAGAATTCGTTAGGTTTAGGGTTAGGGGTAGGGGTAGGCTAGGGGTCAGAATCACGCGCATTTTTAGTGTTAGGGTTAGGTTTAGTGTTAGGGTTAGAGTGCATTTAGAGGTAGGGGTAGCGGTAGGATTAGGATTTGTGTTAGGGTTAGTGATGGTAGAATCGAGGTTTAGGTTTAGGTTTAGGGTCAGGATTGCATTTTGGATCAGAATCGAGTGTATTTAGGGTTTGGGTTAGTGTTCAAATTGACGATTTAGTGTGAGGGTTTCAATCGAGCACATTTAGGGTTAGAGTTATGCTTAGAATTCAGTGCATTTAGGGTTAGGGGTAGGGTTAGGGGTAGACTTAGTGGTAGGTTTAGGGTCAAGGTTAGAATCGAGAGCATTTAAGGATAGTGCTAGGGTGAGAGTTAGGTTTAGGGTTTGCTTTCGTAGAATCGAGGGTTAGGCTTAGGGTTAGGCTTAGGGTGAGGTTTAGGGTTAGAATCAAGCACAGTTTTAGTGTTAGCGTTAGGGAGAGGATTAGGGTTGAAGTGCTTTTAGGGCTAGTGGTAGGAGTAGGGTTAGGATTAGGGTTAAGGTTTGTGTTGGTAGAATCGAGGTTTAGGTTTAGGCTTGGGGTCAGGATTGCCTTTTGGATCAGAATTGAGTGTATTTAGGCTTTGGGTTAGTGTTCGAATTGATGATTTAGTGTTAGGGTTGAATCGAGCACATTTAGGGTTAGAGTTATGGTTAGAATTCAGTGCATTTAGGGTTAGGGTTAGGGTTAGGGTTAGGTTTAGGGTCAGGGTTAAAATTGAGAGCATTTAAGGATAGTGCTAGGGTTAGAGTTAGGTTTAGCGTTCGCTTTCGTAGAATCGAGGGTTAGGCTTAAGGTTAGGCTTAGGGTTAGGGTTAGGGTTAGAATCAGGCGCATTTTTAGTGTTCTGGTTTTCGTTAGGGTATGGCTTAGAGTGCATTTAGGGGTAGGGGTAGGAGTACGGTTAGGATTAGAGTTAAGGTTTCTGTGGGTAGCATCGAGGTTTAGGGTTAGGCTTAGGGTCAGGAATGGCTTTTGGGTTAGAATCCAGTGCATTTAGGCTTAGGGATAGTGTTGACATTGACGATTTAGTGTTAGGGTTAGAATCGAGCACGTTTAGGGTTAGAGTTTTGTTTAGAATTCGTTAGGGTTAGGGGTAGTGTTAGGGGTAGGGGTAGGGTCAGAGTGCATTTCGGGGTAGGGGTAGGGGTAGAGTTAGGATTAGGGTTAGGTTTTGTGTTTTTAGAATCGAAGTTTAGGGTTAGGCTTAGGGTCAGAATTGCCTTTTGGGTTAGAATCGAGTGCATTTAGGGTTAGGGTTAGTGTTGAGATTGACGATTTCCTGTTAGGCTTAGAATCGAGCACATTAGGCTTAGAGTTATGGTTAGAATCCACTGCATTTAGGCTTAGTGTTAGGGTAAGGGTTATTAGGGTCAGGATTAGGATCGAGATCATTTAAGGATAGTGTTAGGGTTAGAGTTAGGTTTAGGGTTACGTTTCGTAGAATTGAGGGTTAGGGTTATGGTTAGGGTTGGGGTTAGGGATAGGGTTAGAATCAAGCGCATTTTTAGTGTTAGGGGTTGGGTTAGGGTTAGGGTTAGAGTGCATATAGAGGTAGGGATAGGAGTAGGGTTAGGATTAGGGTTAGGGTTTGTGTTGGTAGAATCGAGGTTTAGGGTTATGCTTAGGGTCAGGATTGCCTTTTGGGTTAGAGTCGAGTGCATTTAGGGTTAGGCTTATTGTTGAGATTGACGATTTAGTGTTAGGGTTATAATCGAGCACATTAGGGTTAGAGTTATGGTTAGAATCCAGTGCATTTAGGGTTAGGGTTAGGGTTAGGGTTAGGATTAGGGGTAGAATCAAGCGCATTTTTAGTATTAGGTTTGCGGTTAGGGTTACGGTTTGAGTGCATTTAGGGGTATGGGAGGAGTTGGGTTAGGATTAGTGTTAGGGTTTGTGTTGGTAGAATAGAGGTTTTGGGTTTGGCTCAGGGTCAGGAGCGCATTTTGCGTCATATTTCAGAGCAGTTAGGCTAAGGTTAGTGTTGAAATTGATGATTTAGTTTTAGCGTTAGAATCAAGCACATTTAGGGATAGAGTTATGGTTAGAATTCGTTAGGGGTACGGTTATTGTTAGGGTTAGGGGTACGGTTAGAGTGCATTTAGCGGTAGGGGTTGGGGCACGGTTGGAATTAAGGTTAGGGTTAGTGTTGGTAGAATCGAGGTTTAGGGTTAGGCTCAGGGTCAGGATTGCCTTTTGGGTTAGAATCGAGTGCATTTAGGCTTAAGTTTACTGTTGAGATTGACGAATTAGTGTTAGGGTTAGAATCAAGAACATTACAGTTAGAGTTATGGTTAGAATCCAGTGCATTTAGGGTTAGCCTTAGGCTTAGGGTTACGGTTATGTTTAGGGTGAGGTTAGAATCAAGTGCATTTAAGGATAGTTTTAGGGTGAGAGTTTGGTTTAGGGTTAGCTTTCGTAGAATCGAGGGTTAAGCTTCGGGTTAGGATTAGCGTTAGGGTTAGGGTTAGAATCAGGCGCAATTTTAGTGTTATGGTTGGGGTTTGGTTATGGCTTAGAGCGGATTGTATGGTAGGGGTGGGAGTAGGGTTAGGATTAGGGTTAAGGTTTCTGTTGGTAGGATCGAGGTTTAAGTTTAGGCTTAGGGTCAGGATTGCCTTTTGGGTTAGAATCGAGTGCATTTAGGGTTAGAGTTAGTGTTGAGATTGACGATTTAGTATTAGGGTTAGAATCGAGCACATTAGGGTTAGAGTTATGGTTAGATTCCAGTACATTGAGGGTTAGGGATAAGGTTAGGATGACGGTTATGTTTAGGTTGAGGGTTAGAATCGAGTGCATTTAAGGATAGTGTTAGGGTTAGAGTTAGGTTAGGGTTAGCTTTCTTAGAATCGACGGTTAGGGTTAGGGTTAGGGTTAGGGTTAAGGTTAGAATCAAGGGCGTTTTTAGTGTTAAGTTTACGGTTAGGGTTAGGGTTAGAGGGAATTCAGGGGTAGGGGTAGTAGTAGGGTTAGGATTAGCGTTAGGGTTTTTGTTGGTAGAATTGAGGTTCAGGCTTAGGCTTAGGGTCAGGATTGCCTTTTGGGTTAGAATCGAGTGCATTTAGGGTAACAGTTAGTGTTGAGATTGACGATTTAGTGTTAGGGTTAGAAACGAGCACATTAGCGTTAGAGTTATGGTTAGAATCTAATGCATTTAGGGTTAGGATTAGGGTTAGGGTTATTAGGGTCAGGGTTTGAATCGAGAGCATTTAAGGATCGTGTTAGTGTTAGAATTAGGTTTAGGGTTAGCTTTCGTAGAATTGAGGGTTAGGGTTAGGGTTAGGGTTCGGGTTCGGTTTAGAATCAAGCGCATTTTTAGTATTAGGGTTGTGGTAGGCTTACGATTAGAGTGCATTTAGGGGTAGGGGTAGGAGTAGGTTCTGGATTAGGGTTACGGTTTGTGGTGGTAGAATAGAGGTTTAGGGTTAGGCTTAGGGTCATGATTACTTTTTGGGTTAGAATCGAATGCATTCCGGGTTAGAGTTAATGATGAGATTGACGATTTAGTGTTAGGATTAGGATCGAGCACATTTAGGGTTAGAGTTGTGGTTAGAATTCGTTAGGTTTAGGGTTAGGGGTAAGGGTAGGCTAGGGGTCAGAATCACGCGCATTTTTAGTGTTAGGGTTAGGTTTAGTGTTAGGGTTAGAGTGCATTTAGAGGTAGGGGTAGCGGTAGGATTAGGATTTGTGTTAGGGTTAGTGATGGTAGAATCGAGGTTTAGGTTTAGGCTTAGGGTCAGGATTGCATTTTGGATCAGAATCGAGTGTATTTAGGGTTTGGGTTAGTGTTCAAATTCACGATTTAGTGTGAGGGTTTCAATCGAGCACATTTAGGGTTAGAGTTATGCTTAGAATTCAGTGCATTTAGGGTTAGGGTTAGGGTTAGGGTTACGGTTAGGTTTAGGGTCAGGGTTAGAATCGAGACCTTTTAATGATAGTGCTAGGGTTAGCGTTAGCTTTAGGGTTAGCTTTCGTAGAATCGAGGGTTAGGCTTAGGGTTAGCCTTAGGTTGAGGGTTAGGGTTAGAATCAAGAACAGTTTTAGTGTTAGCGTTAGGGTGAGGGTTAGGGTTAAAGTGCTTTTAGGGCTAGTGGTACGGGTAGGGTTAGGATTAGGGTTAAGGTTTGTGTTGGTAGAATCGAGGTTTAGGTTGAGGCTTAGGGTCAGGATTGCATTTTGGATCAGAATCGAGTGTATTTAGGGTTTGGGTTAGTGTTCAAATTGACGATTTAGTGTGAGGGTTTCAATCGAGCACATTTAGGGTTAGAGTTATGCTTAGAATTCAGTGCATTTAGGGTTAGGGGTAGGGTTAGGGGTAGACTTAGTGGTAGGTTTAGGGTCAAGGTTAGAATCGAGAGCATTTAAGGATAGTGCTAGGGTGAGAGTTAGGTTTAGGGTTTGCTTTCGTAGAATCGAGGGTTAGGCTTAGGGTTAGGCTTAGGGTTAGGTTTAGGGTTAGAATCAAGCACAGTTTTAGTGTTAGCGTTAGGGAGAGGATTAGGGTTGAAGTGCTTTTAGGGCTAGTGGTAGGAGTAGGGTTAGGATTAGGGTTAAGGTTTGTGTTGGTAGAATCGAGGTTTAGGTTTAGGCTTGGGGTCAGGATTGCCTTTTGGATCAGAATTGAGTGTATTTAGGCTTTGGGTTAGTGTTCGAATTGATGATTTAGTGTTAGGGTTGAATCGAGCACATTTAGGGTTAGAGTTATGGTTAGAATTCAGTGCATTTAGGGTTAGGGTTAGGGTTAGGGTTAGGTTTAGGGTCAGGGTTAAAATTGAGAGCATTTAAGGATAGTGCTAGGGTTAGAGTTAGGTTTAGCGTTCGCTTTCGTAGAATCGAGGGTTAGGCTTAAGGTTAGGCTTAGGGTTAGGGTTAGGGTTAGAATCAGGCGCATTTTTAGTGTTCTGGTTTTCGTTAGGGTATGGCTTAGAGTGCATTTAGGGGTAGGGGTAGGAGTACGGTTAGGATTAGAGTTAAGGTTTCTGTGGGTAGCATCGAGGTTTAGGGTTAGGCTTAGGGTCAGGAATGGCTTTTGGGTTAGAATCCAGTGCATTTAGGCTTAGGGATAGTGTTGACATTGACGATTTAGTGTTAGGGTTAGAATCGAGCACGTTTAGGGTTAGAGTTTTGTTTAGAATTCGTTAGGGTTAGGGGTAGTGTTAGGGGTAGGGGTAGGGTCAGAGTGCATTTCGGGGTAGGGGTAGGGGTAGAGTTAGGATTAGGGTTAGGTTTTGTGTTTTTAGAATCGAAGTTTAGGGTTAGGCTTAGGGTCAGAATTGCCTTTTGGGTTAGAATCGAGTGCATTTAGGGTTAGGGTTAGTGTTGAGATTGACGATTTCCTGTTAGGCTTAGAATCGAGCACATTAGGCTTAGAGTTATGGTTAGAATCCACTGCATTTAGGCTTAGTGTTAGGGTAAGGGTTATTAGGGTCAGGATTAGGATCGAGATCATTTAAGGATAGTGTTAGGGTTAGAGTTAGGTTTAGGGTTACGTTTCGTAGAATTGAGGGTTAGGGTTATGGTTAGGGTTGGGGTTAGGGATAGGGTTAGAATCAAGCGCATTTTTAGTGTTAGGGGTTGGGTTAGGGTTAGGGTTAGAGTGCATATAGAGGTAGGGATAGGAGTAGGGTTAGGATTAGGGTTAGGGTTTGTGTTGGTAGAATCGAGGTTTAGGGTTATGCTTAGGGTCAGGATTGCCTTTTGGGTTAGAGTCGAGTGCATTTAGGGTTAGGCTTATTGTTGAGATTGACGATTTAGTGTTAGGGTTATAATCGAGCACATTAGGGTTAGAGTTATGGTTAGAATCCAGTGCATTTAGGGTTAGGGTTAGGGTTAGGGTTAGGATTAGGGGTAGAATCAAGCGCATTTTTAGTATTAGGTTTGCGGTTAGGGTTACGGTTTGAGTGCATTTAGGGGTATGGGAGGAGTTGGGTTAGGATTAGTGTTAGGGTTTGTGTTGGTAGAATCGAGGTTTTGGGTTTGGCTCAGGGTCAGGAGCGCATTTTGCGTCATATTTCAGAGCAGTTAGGCTAAGGTTAGTGTTGAAATTGATGATTTAGTTTTAGCGTTAGAATCAAGCACATTTAGGGATAGAGTTATGGTTAGAATTCGTTAGGGGTACGGTTATTGTTAGGGTTAGGGGTACGGTTAGAGTGCATTTAGCGGTAGGGGTTGGGGCACGGTTGGAATTAAGGTTAGGGTTAGTGTTGGTAGAATCGAGGTTTAGGGTTAGGCTCAGGGTCAGGATTGCCTTTTGGGTTAGAATCGAGTGCATTTAGGCTTAAGTTTACTGTTGAGATTGACGAATTAGTGTTAGGGTTAGAATCAAGAACATTACAGTTAGAGTTATGGTTAGAATCCAGTGCATTTAGGGTTAGCCTTAGGCTTAGGGTTACGGTTATGTTTAGGGTGAGGTTAGAATCAAGTGCATTTAAGGATAGTTTTAGGGTGAGAGTTTGGTTTAGGGTTAGCTTTCGTAGAATCGAGGGTTAAGCTTCGGGTTAGGATTAGCGTTAGGGTTAGGGTTAGAATCAGGCGCAATTTTAGTGTTATGGTTGGGGTTTGGTTATGGCTTAGAGCGGATTGTATGGTAGGGGTGGGAGTAGGGTTAGGATTAGGGTGAAGGTTTCTGTTGGTAGGATCGAGGTTTAAGTTTAGGCTTAGGGTCAGGATTGCCTTTTGGGTTAGAATCGAGTGCATTTAGGGTTAGAGTTAGTGTTGAGATTGACGATTTAGTATTAGGGTTAGAATCGAGCACATTAGGGTTAGAGTTATGGTTAGATTCCAGTACATTGAGGGTTAGGGATAGGGTTAGGATGACGGTTATGTTTAGGTTGAGGGTTAGAATCGAGTGCATTTAAGGATAGTGTTAGGGTTAGAGTTAGGTTAGGGTTAGCTTTCTTAGAATCGACGGTTAGGGTTAGGGTTAGGGTTAGGGTTAAGGTTAGAATCAAGGGCATTTTTAGTGTTAAGTTTACGGTTAGGGTTAGGGTTAGAGGGAATTCAGGGGTAGGGATAGTAGTAGGGTTAGGATTAGCGTTAGGGTTTTTGTTGGTAGAATTGAGGTTCAGGCTTAGGCTTAGGGTCAGGATTGCCTTTTGGGTTAGAATCAAGTGCATTTAGGGTAACAGTTAGTGTTGAGATTGACGATTTAGTGTTAGGGTTAGAAACGAGCACATTAGCGTTAGAGTTATGGTTAGAATCTAATGCATTTAGGGTTAGGATTAGGGTTAGGGTTATTAGGGTCAGGGTTTGAATCGAGAGCATTTAAGGATCGTGTTAGTGTTAGAATTAGGTTTAGGGTTAGCTTTCGTAGAATCGAGGGTTAGGGTTAGGGTTAGGGTTCGGGTTCGGTTGAGAATCAAGCGCATTTTTAGTATTAGGGTTGTGGTAGGCTTACGATTAGAGTGCATTTAGGGGTAGGGGTAGGAGTAGGTTCTGGATTAGGGTTACGGTTTGTGGTGGTAGAATAGAGGTTTAGGGTTAGGCTTAGGGTCATGATTACTTTTTGGGTTAGAATCGAGTGCATTCCGGGTTAGAGTTAATGATGAGATTGACGATTTAGTGTTAGGCTTAGGATCGAGCACATTTAGGGTTAGAGTTGTGGTTAGAATTCGTTAGGTTTAGGGTTAGGGGTAGGGGTAGGCTAGGGGTCAGAATCACGCGCATTTTTAGTGTTAGGGTTAGGTTTAGTGTTAGGGTTAGAGTGCATTTAGAGGTAGGGGTAGCGGTAGGATTAGGATTTGTGTTAGGGTTAGTGATGGTAGAATCGAGGTTTAGGTTTAGGCTTAGGGTCAGGATTGCATTTTGGATCAGAATCGAGTGTATTTAGGGTTTGGGTTAGTGTTCAAATTGACGATTTAGTGTGAGGGTTTCAATCGAGCACATTTAGGGTTAGAGTTATGCTTAGAATTCAGTGCATTTAGGGTTAGGGGTAGGGTTAGGGGTAGACTTAGTGGTAGGTTTAGGGTCAAGGTTAGAATCGAGAGCATTTAAGGATAGTGCTAGGGTGAGAGTTAGGTTTAGGGTTTGCTTTCGTAGAATCGAGGGTTAGGCTTAGGGTTAGGCTTAGGGTGAGGTTTAGGGTTAGAATCAAGCACAGTTTTAGTGTTAGCGTTAGGGAGAGGATTAGGGTTGAAGTGCTTTTAGGGCTAGTGGTAGGAGTAGGGTTAGGATTAGGGTTAAGGTTTGTGTTGGTAGAATCGAGGTTTAGGTTTAGGCTTGGGGTCAGGATTGCCTTTTGGATCAGAATTGAGTGTATTTAGGCTTTGGGTTAGTGTTCGAATTGATGATTTAGTGTTAGGGTTGAATCGAGCACATTTAGGGTTAGAGTTATGGTTAGAATTCAGTGCATTTAGGGTTAGGGTTAGGGTTAGGGTTAGGTTTAGGGTCAGGGTTAAAATTGAGAGCATTTAAGGATAGTGCTAGGGTTAGAGTTAGGTTTAGCGTTCGCTTTCGTAGAATCGAGGGTTAGGCTTAAGGTTAGGCTTAGGGTTAGGGTTAGGGTTAGAATCAGGCGCATTTTTAGTGTTCTGGTTTTCGTTAGGGTATGGCTTAGAGTGCATTTAGGGGTAGGGGTAGGAGTACGGTTAGGATTAGAGTTAAGGTTTCTGTGGGTAGCATCGAGGTTTAGGGTTAGGCTTAGGGTCAGGAATGGCTTTTGGGTTAGAATCCAGTGCATTTAGGCTTAGGGATAGTGTTGACATTGACGATTTAGTGTTAGGGTTAGAATCGAGCACGTTTAGGGTTAGAGTTTTGTTTAGAATTCGTTAGGGTTAGGGGTAGTGTTAGGGGTAGGGGTAGGGTCAGAGTGCATTTCGGGGTAGGGGTAGGGGTAGAGTTAGGATTAGGGTTAGGTTTTGTGTTTTTAGAATCGAAGTTTAGGGTTAGGCTTAGGGTCAGAATTGCCTTTTGGGTTAGAATCGAGTGCATTTAGGGTTAGGGTTAGTGTTGAGATTGACGATTTCCTGTTAGGCTTAGAATCGAGCACATTAGGCTTAGAGTTATGGTTAGAATCCACTGCATTTAGGCTTAGTGTTAGGGTAAGGGTTATTAGGGTCAGGATTAGGATCGAGATCATTTAAGGATAGTGTTAGGGTTAGAGTTAGGTTTAGGGTTACGTTTCGTAGAATTGAGGGTTAGGGTTATGGTTAGGGTTGGGGTTAGGGATAGGGTTAGAATCAAGCGCATTTTTAGTGTTAGGGGTTGGGTTAGGGTTAGGGTTAGAGTGCATATAGAGGTAGGGATAGGAGTAGGGTTAGGATTAGGGTTAGGGTTTGTGTTGGTAGAATCGAGGTTTAGGGTTATGCTTAGGGTCAGGATTGCCTTTTGGGTTAGAGTCGAGTGCATTTAGGGTTAGGCTTATTGTTGAGATTGACGATTTAGTGTTAGGGTTATAATCGAGCACATTAGGGTTAGAGTTATGGTTAGAATCCAGTGCATTTAGGGTTAGGGTTAGGGTTAGGGTTAGGATTAGGGGTAGAATCAAGCGCATTTTTAGTATTAGGTTTGCGGTTAGGGTTACGGTTTGAGTGCATTTAGGGGTATGGGAGGAGTTGGGTTAGGATTAGTGTTAGGGTTTGTGTTGGTAGAATCGAGGTTTTGGGTTTGGCTCAGGGTCAGGAGCGCATTTTGCGTCATATTTCAGAGCAGTTAGGCTAAGGTTAGTGTTGAAATTGATGATTTAGTTTTAGCGTTAGAATCAAGCACATTTAGGGATAGAGTTATGGTTAGAATTCGTTAGGGGTACGGTTATTGTTAGGGTTAGGGGTACGGTTAGAGTGCATTTAGCGGTAGGGGTTGGGGCACGGTTGGAATTAAGGTTAGGGTTAGTGTTGGTAGAATCGAGGTTTAGGGTTAGGCTCAGGGTCAGGATTGCCTTTTGGGTTAGAATCGAGTGCATTTAGGCTTAAGTTTACTGTTGAGATTGACGAATTAGTGTTAGGGTTAGAATCAAGAACATTACAGTTAGAGTTATGGTTAGAATCCAGTGCATTTAGGGTTAGCCTTAGGCTTAGGGTTACGGTTATGTTTAGGGTGAGGTTAGAATCAAGTGCATTTAAGGATAGTTTTAGGGTGAGAGTTTGGTTTAGGGTTAGCTTTCGTAGAATCGAGGGTTAAGCTTCGGGTTAGGATTAGCGTTAGGGTTAGGGTTAGAATCAGGCGCAATTTTAGTGTTATGGTTGGGGTTTGGTTATGGCTTAGAGCGGATTGTATGGTAGGGGTGGGAGTAGGGTTAGGATTAGGGTTAAGGTTTCTGTTGGTAGGATCGAGGTTTAAGTTTAGGCTTAGGGTCAGGATTGCCTTTTGGGTTAGAATCGAGTGCATTTAGGGTTAGAGTTAGTGTTGAGATTGACGATTTAGTATTAGGGTTAGAATCGAGCACATTAGGGTTAGAGTTATGGTTAGATTCCAGTACATTGAGGGTTAGGGATAGGGTTAGGATGACGGTTATGTTTAGGTTGAGGGTTAGAATCGAGTGCATTTAAGGATAGTGTTAGGGTTAGAGTTAGGTTAGGGTTAGCTTTCTTAGAATCGACGGTTAGGGTTAGGGTTAGGGTTAGGGTTAAGGTTAGAATCAAGGGCGTTTTTAGTGTTAAGTTTACGGTTAGGGTTAGGGTTAGAGGGAATTCAGGGGTAGGGGTAGTAGTAGGGTTAGGATTAGCGTTAGGGTTTTTGTTGGTAGAATTGAGGTTCAGGCTTAGGCTTAGGGTCAGGATTGCCTTTTGGGTTAGAATCGAGTGCATTTAGGGTAACAGTTAGTGTTGAGATTGACGATTTAGTGTTAGGGTTAGAAACGAGCACATTAGCGTTAGAGTTATGGTTAGAATCTAATGCATTTAGGGTTAGGATTAGGGTTAGGGTTATTAGGGTCAGGGTTTGAATCGAGAGCATTTAAGGATCGTGTTAGTGTTAGAATTAGGTTTAGGGTTAGCTTTCGTAGAATTGAGGGTTAGGGTTAGGGTTAGGGTTCGGGTTCGGTTTAGAATCAAGCGCATTTTTAGTATTAGGGTTGTGGTAGGCTTACGATTAGAGTGCATTTAGGGGTAGGGGTAGGAGTAGGTTCTGGATTAGGGTTACGGTTTGTGGTGGTAGAATAGAGGTTTAGGGTTAGGCTTAGGGTCATGATTACTTTTTGGGTTAGAATCGAATGCATTCCGGGTTAGAGTTAATGATGAGATTGACGATTTAGTGTTAGGATTAGGATCGAGCACATTTAGGGTTAGAGTTGTGGTTAGAATTCGTTAGGTTTAGGGTTAGGGGTAAGGGTAGGCTAGGGGTCAGAATCACGCGCATTTTTAGTGTTAGGGTTAGGTTTAGTGTTAGGGTTAGAGTGCATTTAGAGGTAGGGGTAGCGGTAGGATTAGGATTTGTGTTAGGGTTAGTGATGGTAGAATCGAGGTTTAGGTTTAGGCTTAGGGTCAGGATTGCATTTTGGATCAGAATCGAGTGTATTTAGGGTTTGGGTTAGTGTTCAAATTCACGATTTAGTGTGAGGGTTTCAATCGAGCACATTTAGGGTTAGAGTTATGCTTAGAATTCAGTGCATTTAGGGTTAGGGTTAGGGTTAGGGTTACGGTTAGGTTTAGGGTCAGGGTTAGAATCGAGACCTTTTAATGATAGTGCTAGGGTTAGCGTTAGCTTTAGGGTTAGCTTTCGTAGAATCGAGGGTTAGGCTTAGGGTTAGCCTTAGGTTGAGGGTTAGGGTTAGAATCAAGAACAGTTTTAGTGTTAGCGTTAGGGTGAGGGTTAGGGTTAAAGTGCTTTTAGGGCTAGTGGTACGGGTAGGGTTAGGATTAGGGTTAAGGTTTGTGTTGGTAGAATCGAGGTTTAGGTTGAGGCTTAGGGTCAGGATTGCATTTTGGATCAGAATCGAGTGTATTTAGGGTTTGGGTTAGTGTTCAAATTGACGATTTAGTGTGAGGGTTTCAATCGAGCACATTTAGGGTTAGAGTTATGCTTAGAATTCAGTGCATTTAGGGTTAGGGGTAGGGTTAGGGGTAGACTTAGTGGTAGGTTTAGGGTCAAGGTTAGAATCGAGAGCATTTAAGGATAGTGCTAGGGTGAGAGTTAGGTTTAGGGTTTGCTTTCGTAGAATCGAGGGTTAGGCTTAGGGTTAGGCTTAGGGTGAGGTTTAGGGTTAGAATCAAGCACAGTTTTAGTGTTAGCGTTAGGGAGAGGATTAGGGTTGAAGTGCTTTTAGGGCTAGTGGTAGGAGTAGGGTTAGGATTAGGGTTAAGGTTTGTGTTGGTAGAATCGAGGTTTAGGTTTAGGCTTGGGGTCAGGATTGCCTTTTGGATCAGAATTGAGTGTATTTAGGCTTTGGGTTAGTGTTCAAATTGATGATTTAGTGTTAGGGTTGAATCGAGCACATTTAGGGTTAGAGTTATGGTTAGAATTCAGTGCATTTAGGGTTAGGGTTAGGGTTAGGGTTAGGTTTAGGGTCAGGGTTAAAATTGAGAGCATTTAAGGATAGTGCTAGGGTTAGTGTTAGGTTTAGCGTTCGCTTTCGTAGAATCGAGGGTTAGGCTTAAGGTTAGGCTTAGGGTTAGGGTTAGGGTTAGAATCAGGCACATTTTTAGTGTTCTGGTTTTCGTTAGGGTATGGCTTAGAGTGCATTTAGGGGTAGGGGTAGGAGTACGGTTAGGATTAGAGTTAAGGTTTCTGTGGGTAGCATCGAGGTTTAGGGTTAGGCTTAGGGTCAGGAATGGCTTTTGGGTTAGAATCCAGTGCATTTAGGCTTAGGGATAGTGTTGACATTGACGATTTAGTGTTAGGGTTAGAATCGAGCACGTTTAGGGTTAGAGTTTTGTTTAGAATTCGTTAGGGTTAGGGGTAGTGTTAGGGGTAGGGGTAGGGTCAGAGTGCATTTCGGGGTAGGGGTAGGGGTAGAGTTAGGATTAGGGTTAGGTTTTGTGTTTTTAGAATCGAAGTTTAGGGTTAGGCTTAGGGTCAGAATTGCCTTTTGGGTTAGAATCGAGTGCATTTAGGGTTAGGGTTAGTGTTGAGATTGACGATTTACTGTTAGGCTTAGAATCGAGCACATTAGGGTTAGAGTTATGGTTAGAATCCACTGCATTTAGGCTTAGTGTTAGGGTAAGGGTTATTAGGGTCAGGATTAGGATCGAGATCATTTAAGGATAGTGTTAGGGTTAGAGTTAGGTTTAGGGTTACGTTTCGTAGAATTGAGGGTTAGGGTTATGGTTAGGGTTGGGGTTAGGGATAGGGTTAGAATCAAGCGCATTTTTAGTGTTAGGGGTTGGGTTAGGGTTAGGGTTAGAGTGCATATAGAGGTAGGGATAGGAGTAGGGTTAGGATTAGGGTTAGGGTTTGTGTTGGTAGAATCGAAGTTTAGGGTTATGCTTAGGGTCAGGATTGCCTTTTGGGTTAGAGTCGAGTGCATTTAGGGTTAGGCTTATTGTTGAGATTGACGATTTAGTGTTAGGGTTATAATCGAGCACATTAGGGTGAGAGTTATGGTTAGAATCCAGTGCATTTAGGGTTAGGGTTAGGGTTAGGGTTAGGATTAGGGGTAGAATCAAGCGCATTTTTAGTATTAGGTTTGCGGTTAGGGTTACGGTTTGAGTGCATTTAGGGGTATGGGAGGAGTTGGGTTAGGATTAGTGTTAGGGTTTGTGTTGGTAGAATCGAGGTTTTGGGTTTGGCTCAGGGTCAGGAGCGCATTTTGCGTCATATTTCAGAGCAGTTAGGCTAAGGTTAGTGTTGAAATTGATGATTTAGTTTTAGCGTTAGAATCAAGCACATTTAGGGATAGAGTTATGGTTAGAATTCGTTAGGGGTACGGTTATTGTTAGGGTTAGGGGTACGGTTAGAGTGCATTTAGCGGTAGGGGTTGGGGCACGGTTGGAATTAAGGTTAGGGTTAGTGTTGGTAGAATCGAGGTTTAGGGTTAGGCTCAGGGTCAGGATTGCCTTTTGGGTTAGAATCGAGTGCATTTAGGCTTAAGTTTACTGTTGAGATTGACGAATTAGTGTTAGGGTTAGAATCAAGAACATTACAGTTAGAGTTATGGTTAGAATCCAGTGCATTTAGGGTTAGCCTTAGGCTTAGGGTTACGGTTATGTTTAGGGTGAGGTTAGAATCAAGTGCATTTAAGGATAGTTTTAGGGTGAGAGTTTGGTTTAGGGTTAGCTTTCGTAGAATCGAGGGTTAAGCTTCGGGTTAGGATTAGCGTTAGGGTTAGGGTTAGAATCAGGCGCAATTTTAGTGTTATGGTTGGGGTTTGGTTATGGCTTAGAGCAGATTGTATGGTAGGGGTGGGAGTAGGGTTAGGATTAGGGTTAAGGTTTCTGTTGGTAGGATCGAGGTTTAAGTTTAGGCTTAGGGTCAGGATTGCCTTTTGGGTTAGAATCGAGTGCATTTAGGGTTAGAGTTAGTGTTGAGATTGACGATTTAGTATTAGGGTTAGAATCGAGCACATTAGGGTTAGAGTTATGGTTAGATTCCAGTACATTGAGGGTTAGGGATAGGGTTAGGATGACGGTTATGTTTAGGTTGAGGGTTAGAATCGAGTGCATTTAAGGATAGTGTTAGGGTTAGAGTTAGGTTAGGGTTAGCTTTCTTAGAATCGACGGTTAGGGTTAGGGTTAGGGTTAGGGTTAAGGTTAGAATCAAGGGCGTTTTTAGTGTTAAGTTTACGGTTAGGGTTAGGGTTAGAGGGAATTCAGGGGTAGGGGTAGTAGTAGGGTTAGGATTAGCGTTAGGGTTTTTGTTGGTAGAATTGAGGTTCAGGCTTAGGCTTAGGGTCAGGATTGCCTTTTGGGTTAGAATCGAGTGCATTTAGGGTAACAGTTAGTGTTGAGATTGACGATTTAGTGTTAGGGTTAGAAACGAGCACATTAGCGTTAGAGTTATGGTTAGAATCTAATGCATTTAGGGTTAGGATTAGGGTTAGGGTTATTAGGGTCAGGGTTTGAATCGAGAGCATTTAAGGATCGTGTTAGTGTTAGAATTAGGTTTAGGGTTAGCTTTCGTAGAATTGAGGGTTAGGGTTAGGGTTAGGGTTCGGGTTCGGTTTAGAATCAAGCGCATTTTTAGTATTAGGGTTGTGGTAGGCTTACGATTAGAGTGCATTTAGGGGTAGGGGTAGGAGTAGGTTCTGGATTAGGGTTACGGTTTGTGGTGGTAGAATAGAGGTTTAGGGTTAGGCTTAGGGTCATGATTACTTTTTGGGTTAGAATCGAATGCATTCCGGGTTAGAGTTAATGATGAGATTGACGATTTAGTGTTAGGATTAGGATCGAGCACATTTAGGGTTAGAGTTGTGGTTAGAATTCGTTAGGTTTAGGGTTAGGGGTAAGGGTAGGCTAGGGGTCAGAATCACGCGCATTTTTAGTGTTAGGGTTAGGTTTAGTGTTAGGGTTAGAGTGCATTTAGAGGTAGGGGTAGCGGTAGGATTAGGATTTGTGTTAGGGTTAGTGATGGTAGAATCGAGGTTTAGGTTTAGGCTTAGGGTCAGGATTGCATTTTGGATCAGAATCGAGTGTATTTAGGGTTTGGGTTAGTGTTCAAATTCACGATTTAGTGTGAGGGTTTCAATCGAGCACATTTAGGGTTAGAGTTATGCTTAGAATTCAGTGCATTTAGGGTTAGGGTTAGGGTTAGGGTTACGGTTAGGTTTAGGGTCAGGGTTAGAATCGAGACCTTTTAATGATAGTGCTAGGGTTAGCGTTAGCTTTAGGGTTAGCTTTCGTAGAATCGAGGGTTAGGCTTAGGGTTAGCCTTAGGTTGAGGGTTAGGGTTAGAATCAAGAACAGTTTTAGTGTTAGCGTTAGGGTGAGGGTTAGGGTTAAAGTGCTTTTAGGGCTAGTGGTACGGGTAGGGTTAGGATTAGGGTTAAGGTTTGTGTTGGTAGAATCGAGGTTTAGGTTGAGGCTTAGGGTCAGGATTGCATTTTGGATCAGAATCGAGTGTATTTAGGGTTTGGGTTAGTGTTCAAATTGACGATTTAGTGTGAGGGTTTCAATCGAGCACATTTAGGGTTAGAGTTATGCTTAGAATTCAGTGCATTTAAGGTTAGGGGTAGGGTTAGGGGTAGACTTAGTGGTAGGTTTAGGGTCAAGGTTAGAATCGAGAGCATTTAAGGATAGTGCTAGGGTGAGAGTTAGGTTTAGGGTTTGCTTTCGTAGAATCGAGGGTTAGGCTTAGGGTTAGGCTTAGGGTGAGGTTTAGGGTTAGAATCAAGCACAGTTTTAGTGTTAGCGTTAGGGAGAGGATTAGGGTTGAAGTGCTTTTAGGGCTAGTGGTAGGAGTAGGGTTAGGATTAGGGTTAAGGTTTGTGTTGGTAGAATCGAGGTTTAGGTTTAGGCTTGGGGTCAGGATTGCCTTTTGGATCAGAATTGAGTGTATTTAGGCTTTGGGTTAGTGTTCGAATTGATGATTTAGTGTTAGGGTTGAATCGAGCACATTTAGGGTTAGAGTTATGGTTAGAATTCAGTGCATTTAGGGTTAGGGTTAGGGTTAGGGTTAGGTTTAGGGTCAGGGTTAAAATTGAGAGCATTTAAGGATAGTGCTAGGGTTAGTGTTAGGTTTAGCGTTCGCTTTCGTAGAATCGAGGGTTAGGCTTAAGGTTAGGCTTAGGGTTAGGGTTAGGGTTAGAATCAGGCGCATTTTTAGTGTTCTGGTTTTCGTTAGGGTATGGCTTAGAGTGCATTTAGGGGTAGGGGTAGGAGTACGGTTAGGATTAGAGTTAAGGTTTCTGTGGGTAGCATCGAGGTTTAGGGTTAGGCTTAGGGTCAGGAATGGCTTTTGGGTTAGAATCCAGTGCATTTAGGCTTAGGGATAGTGTTGACATTGACGATTTAGTGTTAGGGTTAGAATCGAGCACGTTTAGGGTTAGAGTTTTGTTTAGAATTCGTTAGGGTTAGGGGTAGTGTTAGGGGTAGGGGTAGGGTCAGAGTGCATTTCGGGGTAGGGGTAGGGGTAGAGTTAGGATTAGGGTTAGGTTTTGTGTTTTTAGAATCGAAGTTTAGGGTTAGGCTTAGGGTCAGAATTGCCTTTTGGGTTAGAATCGAGTGCATTTAGGGTTAGGGTTAGTGTTGAGATTGACGATTTACTGTTAGGCTTAGAATCGAGCACATTAGGGTTAGAGTTATGGTTAGAATCCACTGCATTTAGGCTTAGTGTTAGGGTAAGGGTTATTAGGGTCAGGATTAGGATCGAGATCATTTAAGGATAGTGTTAGGGTTAGAGTTAGGTTTAGGGTTACGTTTCGTAGAATTGAGGGTTAGGGTTATGGTTAGGGTTGGGGTTAGGGATAGGGTTAGAATCAAGCGCATTTTTAGTGTTAGGGGTTGGGTTAGGGTTAGGGTTAGAGTGCATATAGAGGTAGGGATAGGAGTAGGGTTAGGATTAGGGTTAGGGTTTGTGTTGGTAGAATCGAGGTTTAGGGTTATGCTTAGGGTCAGGATTGCCTTTTGGGTTAGAGTCGAGTGCATTTAGGGTTAGGCTTATTGTTGAGATTGACGATTTAGTGTTAGGGTTATAATCGAGCACATTAGGGTTAGAGTTATGGTTAGAATCCAGTGCATTTAGGGTTAGGGTTAGGGTTAGGGTTAGGATTAGGGGTAGAATCAAGCGCATTTCTAGTATTAGGTTTGCGGTTAGGGTTACGGTTTGAGTGCATTTAGGGGTATGGGAGGAGTTGGGTTAGGATTAGTGTTAGGGTTTGTGTTGGTAGAATCGAGGTTTTGGGTTTGGCTCAGGGTCAGGAGCGCATTTTGCGTCATATTTCAGAGCAGTTAGGCTAAGGTTAGTGTTGAAATTGATGATTTAGTTTTAGCGTTAGAATCAAGCACATTTAGGGATAGAGTTATGGTTAGAATTCGTTAGGGGTACGGTTATTGTTAGGGTTAGGGGTACGGTTAGAGTGCATTTAGCGGTAGGGGTTGGGGCACGGTTGGAATTAAGGTTAGGGTTAGTGTTGGTAGAATCGAGGTTTAGGGTTAGGCTCAGGGTCAGGATTGCCTTTTGGGTTAGAATCGAGTGCATTTAGGCTTAAGTTTACTGTTGAGATTGACGAATTAGTGTTAGGGTTAGAATCAAGAACATTACAGTTAGAGTTATGGTTAGAATCCAGTGCATTTAGGGTTAGCCTTAGGCTTAGGGTTACGGTTATGTTTAGGGTGAGGTTAGAATCAAGTGCATTTAAGGATAGTTTTAGGGTGAGAGTTTGGTTTAGGGTTAGCTTTCGTAGAATCGAGGGTTAAGCTTCGGGTTAGGATTAGCGTTAGGGTTAGGGTTAGAATCAGGCGCAATTTTAGTGTTATGGTTGGGGTTTGGTTATGGCTTAGAGCAGATTGTATGGTAGGGGTGGGAGTAGGGTTAGGATTAGGGTTAAGGTTTCTGTTGGTAGGATCGAGGTTTAAGTTTAGGCTTAGGGTCAGGATTGCCTTTTGGGTTAGAATCGAGTGCATTTAGGGTTAGAGTTAGTGTTGAGATTGACGATTTAGTATTAGGGTTAGAATCGAGCACATTAGGGTTAGAGTTATGGTTAGATTCCAGTACATTGAGGGTTAGGGATAGGGTTAGGATGACGGTTATGTTTAGGTTGAGGGTTAGAATCGAGTGCATTTAAGGATAGTGTTAGGGTTAGAGTTAGGTTAGGGTTAGCTTTCTTAGAATCGACGGTTAGGGTTAGGGTTAGGGTTAGGGTTAAGGTTAGAATCAAGGGCATTTTTAGTGTTAAGTTTACGGTTAGGGTTAGGGTTAGAGGGAATTCAGGGGTAGGGATAGTAGTAGGGTTAGGATTAGCGTTAGGGTTTTTGTTGGTAGAATTGAGGTTCAGGCTTAGGCTTAGGGTCAGGATTGCCTTTTGGGTTAGAATCAAGTGCATTTAGGGTAACAGTTAGTGTTGAGATTGACGATTTAGTGTTAGGGTTAGAAACGAGCACATTAGCGTTAGAGTTATGGTTAGAATCTAATGCATTTAGGGTTAGGATTAGGGTTAGGGTTATTAGGGTCAGGGTTTGAATCGAGAGCATTTAAGGATCGTGTTAGTGTTAGAATTAGGTTTAGGGTTAGCTTTCGTAGAATCGAGGGTTAGGGTTAGGGTTAGGGTTCGGGTTCGGTTGAGAATCAAGCGCATTTTTAGTATTAGGGTTGTGGTAGGCTTACGATTAGAGTGCATTTAGGGGTAGGGGTAGGAGTAGGTTCTGGATTAGGGTTACGGTTTGTGGTGGTAGAATAGAGGTTTAGGGTTAGGCTTAGGGTCATGATTACTTTTTGGGTTAGAATCGAGTGCATTCCGGGTTAGAGTTAATGATGAGATTGACGATTTAGTGTTAGGCTTAGGATCGAGCACATTTAGGGTTAGAGTTGTGGTTAGAATTCGTTAGGTTTAGGGTTAGGGGTAGGGGTAGGCTAGGGGTCAGAATCACGCGCATTTTTAGTGTTAGGGTTAGGTTTAGTGTTAGGGTTAGAGTGCATTTAGAGGTAGGGGTAGCGGTAGGATTAGGATTTGTGTTAGGGTTAGTGATGGTAGAATCGAGGTTTAGGTTTAGGCTTAGGGTCAGGATTGCATTTTGGATCAGAATCGAGTGTATTTAGGGTTTGGGTTAGTGTTCAAATTGACGATTTAGTGTGAGGGTTTCAATCGAGCACATTTAGGGTTAGAGTTATGCTTAGAATTCAGTGCATTTAGGGTTAGGGGTAGGGTTAGGGGTAGACTTAGTGGTAGGTTTAGGGTCAAGGTTAGAATCGAGAGCATTTAAGGATAGTGCTAGGGTGAGAGTTAGGTTTAGGGTTTGCTTTCGTAGAATCGAGGGTTAGGCTTAGGGTTAGGCTTAGGGTGAGGTTTAGGGTTAGAATCAAGCACAGTTTTAGTGTTAGCGTTAGGGAGAGGATTAGGGTTGAAGTGCTTTTAGGGCTAGTGGTAGGAGTAGGGTTAGGATTAGGGTTAAGGTTTGTGTTGGTAGAATCGAGGTTTAGGTTTAGGCTTGGGGTCAGGATTGCCTTTTGGATCAGAATTGAGTGTATTTAGGCTTTGGGTTAGTGTTCGAATTGATGATTTAGTGTTAGGGTTGAATCGAGCACATTTAGGGTTAGAGTTATGGTTAGAATTCAGTGCATTTAGGGTTAGGGTTAGGGTTAGGGTTAGGTTTAGGGTCAGGGTTAAAATTGAGAGCATTTAAGGATAGTGCTAGGGTTAGAGTTAGGTTTAGCGTTCGCTTTCGTAGAATCGAGGGTTAGGCTTAAGGTTAGGCTTAGGGTTAGGGTTAGGGTTGGAATCAGGCGCATTTTTAGTGTTCTGGTTTTCGTTAGGGTATGGCTTAGAGTGCATTTAGGGGTAGGGGTAGGAGTACGGTTAGGATTAGAGTTAAGGTTTCTGTGGGTAGCATCGAGGTTTAGGGTTAGGCTTAGGGTCAGGAATGGCTTTTGGGTTAGAATCCAGTGCATTTAGGCTTAGGGATAGTGTTGACATTGACGATTTAGTGTTAGGGTTAGAATCGAGCACGTTTAGGGTTAGAGTTTTGTTTAGAATTCGTTAGGGTTAGGGGTAGTGTTAGGGGTAGGGGTAGGGTCAGAGTGCATTTCGGGGTAGGGGTAGGGGTAGAGTTAGGATTAGGGTTAGGTTTTGTGTTTTTAGAATCGAAGTTTAGGGTTAGGCTTAGGGTCAGAATTGCCTTTTGGGTTAGAATCGAGTGCATTTAGGGTTAGGGTTAGTGTTGAGATTGACGATTTCCTGTTAGGCTTAGAATCGAGCACATTAGGCTTAGAGTTATGGTTAGAATCCACTGCATTTAGGCTTAGTGTTAGGGTAAGGGTTATTAGGGTCAGGATTAGGATCGAGATCATTTAAGGATAGTGTTAGGGTTAGAGTTAGGTTTAGGGTTACGTTTCGTAGAATTGAGGGTTAGGGTTATGGTTAGGGTTGGGGTTAGGGATAGGGTTAGAATCAAGCGCATTTTTAGTGTTAGGGGTTGGGTTAGGGTTAGGGTTAGAGTGCATATAGAGGTAGGGATAGGAGTAGGGTTAGGATTAGGGTTAGGGTTTGTGTTGGTAGAATCGAGGTTTAGGGTTATGCTTAGGGTCAGGATTGCCTTTTGGGTTAGAGTCGAGTGCATTTAGGGTTAGGCTTATTGTTGAGATTGACGATTTAGTGTTAGGGTTATAATCGAGCACATTAGGGTTAGAGTTATGGTTAGAATCCAGTGCATTTAGGGTTAGGGTTAGGGTTAGGGTTAGGATTAGGGGTAGAATCAAGCGCATTTCTAGTATTAGGTTTGCGGTTAGGGTTACGGTTTGAGTGCATTTAGGGGTATGGGAGGAGTTGGGTTAGGATTAGTGTTAGGGTTTGTGTTGGTAGAATCGAGGTTTTGGGTTTGGCTCAGGGTCAGGAGCGCATTTTGCGTCATATTTCAGAGCAGTTAGGCTAAGGTTAGTGTTGAAATTGATGATTTAGTTTTAGCGTTAGAATCAAGCACATTTAGGGATAGAGTTATGGTTAGAATTCGTTAGGGGTACGGTTATTGTTAGGGTTAGGGGTACGGTTAGAGTGCATTTAGCGGTAGGGGTTGGGGCACGGTTGGAATTAAGGTTAGGGTTAGTGTTGGTAGAATCGAGGTTTAGGGTTAGGCTCAGGGTCAGGATTGCCTTTTGGGTTAGAATCGAGTGCATTTAGGCTTAAGTTTACTGTTGAGATTGACGAATTAGTGTTAGGGTTAGAATCAAGAACATTACAGTTAGAGTTATGGTTAGAATCCAGTGCATTTAGGGTTAGCCTTAGGCTTAGGGTTACGGTTATGTTTAGGGTGAGGTTAGAATCAAGTGCATTTAAGGATAGTTTTAGGGTGAGAGTTTGGTTTAGGGTTAGCTTTCGTAGAATCGAGGGTTAAGCTTCGGGTTAGGATTAGCGTTAGGGTTAGGGTTAGAATCAGGCGCAATTTTAGTGTTATGGTTGGGGTTTGGTTATGGCTTAGAGCGGATTGTATGGTAGGGGTGGGAGTAGGGTTAGGATTAGGGTGAAGGTTTCTGTTGGTAGGATCGAGGTTTAAGTTTAGGCTTAGGGTCAGGATTGCCTTTTGGGTTAGAATCGAGTGCATTTAGGGTTAGAGTTAGTGTTGAGATTGACGATTTAGTATTAGGGTTAGAATCGAGCACATTAGGGTTAGAGTTATGGTTAGATTCCAGTACATTGAGGGTTAGGGATAGGGTTAGGATGACGGTTATGTTTAGGTTGAGGGTTAGAATCGAGTGCATTTAAGGATAGTGTTAGGGTTAGAGTTAGGTTAGGGTTAGCTTTCTTAGAATCGACGGTTAGGGTTAGGGTTAGGGTTAGGGTTAAGGTTAGAATCAAGGGCATTTTTAGTGTTAAGTTTACGGTTAGGGTTAGGGTTAGAGGGAATTCAGGGGTAGGGATAGTAGTAGGGTTAGGATTAGCGTTAGGGTTTTTGTTGGTAGAATTGAGGTTCAGGCTTAGGCTTAGGGTCAGGATTGCCTTTTGGGTTAGAATCGAGTGCATTTAGGGTAACAGTTAGTGTTGAGATTGACGATTTAGTGTTAGGGTTAGAAACGAGCACATTAGCGTTAGAGTTATGGTTAGAATCTAATGCATTTAGGGTTAGGATTAGGGTTAGGGTTATTAGGGTCAGGGTTTGAATCGAGAGCATTTAAGGATCGTGTTAGTGTTAGAATTAGGTTTAGGGTTAGCTTTCGTAGAATCGAGGGTTAGGGTTAGGGTTAGGGTTCGGGTTCGGTTGAGAATCAAGCGCATTTTTAGTATTAGGGTTGTGGTAGGCTTACGATTAGAGTGCATTTAGGGGTAGGGGTAGGAGTAGGTTCTGGATTAGGGTTACGGTTTGTGGTGGTAGAATAGAGGTTTAGGGTTAGGCTTAGGGTCATGATTACTTATTGGGTTAGAATCGAGTGCATTCCGGGTTAGAGTTAATGATGAGATTGACGATTTAGTGTTAGGCTTAGGATCGAGCACATTTAGGGTTAGAGTTGTGGTTAGAATTCGTTAGGTTTAGGGTTAGGGGTAGGGGTAGGCTAGGGGTCAGAATCACGCGCATTTTTAGTGTTAGGGTTAGGTTTAGTGTTAGGGTTAGAGTGCATTTAGAGGTAGGGGTAGCGGTAGGATTAGGATTTGTGTTAGGGTTAGTGATGGTAGAATCGAGGTTTAGGTTTAGGCTTAGGGTCAGGATTGCATTTTGGATCAGAATCGAGTGTATTTAGGGTTTGGGTTAGTGTTCAAATTCACGATTTAGTGTGAGGGTTTCAATCGAGCACATTTAGGGTTAGAGTTATGCTTAGAATTCAGTGCATTTAGGGTTAGGGTTAGGGTTAGGGTTACGGTTAGGTTTAGGGTCAGGGTTAGAATCGAGACCTTTTAATGATAGTGCTAGGGTTAGCGTTAGCTTTAGGGTTAGCTTTCGTAGAATCGAGGGTTAGGCTTAGGGTTAGCCTTAGGTTGAGGGTTAGGGTTAGAATCAAGAACAGTTTTAGTGTTAGCGTTAGGGTGAGGGTTAGGGTTAAAGTGCTTTTAGGGCTAGTGGTACGGGTAGGGTTAGGATTAGGGTTAAGGTTTGTGTTGGTAGAATCGAGGTTTAGGTTGAGGCTTAGGGTCAGGATTGCATTTTGGATCAGAATCGAGTGTATTTAGGGTTTGGGTTAGTGTTCAAATTGACGATTTAGTGTGAGGGTTTCAATCGAGCACATTTAGGGTTAGAGTTATGCTTAGAATTCAGTGCATTTAGGGTTAGGGGTAGGGTTAGGGGTAGACTTAGTGGTAGGTTTAGGGTCAAGGTTAGAATCGAGAGCATTTAAGGATAGTGCTAGGGTGAGAGTTAGGTTTAGGGTTTGCTTTCGTAGAATCGAGGGTTAGGCTTAGGGTTAGGCTTAGGGTGAGGTTTAGGGTTAGAATCAAGCACAGTTTTAGTGTTAGCGTTAGGGAGAGGATTAGGGTTGAAGTGCTTTTAGGGCTAGTGGTAGGAGTAGGGTTAGGATTAGGGTTAAGGTTTGTGTTGGTAGAATCGAGGTTTAGGTTTAGGCTTGGGGTCAGGATTGCCTTTTGGATCAGAATTGAGTGTATTTAGGCTTTGGGTTAGTGTTCGAATTGATGATTTAGTGTTAGGGTTGAATCGAGCACATTTAGGGTTAGAGTTCTGGTTAGAATTCAGTGCATTTAGGGTTAGGGTTAGGGTTAGGGTTAGGTTTAGGGTCAGGGTTAAAATCGAGAGCATTTAAGGATAGTGCTAGGGTTAGAGTTAGGTTTAGCGTTCGCTTTCGTAGAATCGAGGGTTAGGCTTAAGGTTAGGCTTAGGGTTAGGGTTAGGGTTAGAATCAGGCGCATTTTTAGTGTTCTGGTTTTCGTTAGGGTATGGCTTAGAGTGCATTTAGGGGTAGGGGTAGGAGTACGGTTAGGATTAGAGTTAAGGTTTCTGTGGGTAGCATCGAGGTTTAGGGTTAGGCTTAGGGTCAGGAATGGCTTTTGGGTTAGAATCCAGTGCATTTAGGCTTAGGGATAGTGTTGACATTGACGATTTAGTGTTAGGGTTAGAATCGAGCACGTTTAGGGTTAGAGTTTTGTTTAGAATTCGTTAGGGTTAGGGGTAGTGTTAGGGGTAGGGGTAGGGTCAGAGTGCATTTCGGGGTAGGGGTAGGGGTAGAGTTAGGATTAGGGTTAGGTTTTGTGTTTTTAGAATCGAAGTTTAGGGTTAGGCTTAGGGTCAGAATTGCCTTTTGGGTTAGAATCGAGTGCATTTAGGGTTAGGGTTAGTGTTGAGATTGACGATTTCCTGTTAGGCTTAGAATCGAGCACATTAGGCTTAGAGTTATGGTTAGAATCCACTGCATTTAGGCTTAGTGTTAGGGTAAGGGTTATTAGGGTCAGGATTAGGATCGAGATCATTTAAGGATAGTGTTAGGGTTAGAGTTAGGTTTAGGGTTACGTTTCGTAGAATTGAGGGTTAGGGTTATGGTTAGGGTTGGGGTTAGGGATAGGGTTAGAATCAAGCGCATTTTTAGTGTTAGGGGTTGGGTTAGGGTTAGGGTTAGAGTGCATATAGAGGTAGGGATAGGAGTAGGGTTAGGATTAGGGTTAGGGTTTGTGTTGGTAGAATCGAGGTTTAGGGTTATGCTTAGGGTCAGGATTGCCTTTTGGGTTAGAGTCGAGTGCATTTAGGGTTAGGCTTATTGTTGAGATTGACGATTTAGTGTTAGGGTTATAATCGAGCACATTAGGGTTAGAGTTATGGTTAGAATCCAGTGCATTTAGGGTTAGGGTTAGGGTTAGGGTTAGGATTAGGGGTAGAATCAAGCGCATTTTTAGTATTAGGTTTGCGGTTAGGGTTACGGTTTGAGTGCATTTAGGGGTATGGGAGGAGTTGGGTTAGGATTAGTGTTAGGGTTTGTGTTGGTAGAATCGAGGTTTTGGGTTTGGCTCAGGGTCAGGAGCGCATTTTGCGTCATATTTCAGAGCAGTTAGGCTAAGGTTAGTGTTGAAATTGATGATTTAGTTTTAGCGTTAGAATCAAGCACATTTAGGGATAGAGTTATGGTTAGAATTCGTTAGGGGTACGGTTATTGTTAGGGTTAGGGGTATGGTTAGAGTGCATTTAGCGGTAGGGGTTGGGGCACGGTTGGAATTAAGGTTAGGGTTAGTGTTGGTAGAATCGAGGTTTAGGGTTAGGCTCAGGGTCAGGATTGCCTTTTGGGTTAGAATCGAGTGCATTTAGGCTTAAGTTTACTGTTGAGATTGACGAATTAGTGTTAGGGTTAGAATCAAGAACATTACAGTTAGAGTTATGGTTAGAATCCAGTGCATTTAGGGTTAGCCTTAGGCTTAGGGTTACGGTTATGTTTAGGGTGAGGTTAGAATCAAGTGCATTTAAGGATAGTTTTAGGGTGAGAGTTTGGTTTAGGGTTAGCTTTCGTAGAATCGAGGGTTAAGCTTCGGGTTAGGATTAGCGTTAGGGTTAGGGTTAGAATCAGGCGCAATTTTAGTGTTATGGTTGGGGTTTGGTTATGGCTTAGAGCGGATTGTATGGTAGGGGTGGGAGTAGGGTTAGGATTAGGGTGAAGGTTTCTGTTGGTAGGATCGAGGTTTAAGTTTAGGCTTAGGGTCAGGATTGCCTTTTGGGTTAGAATCGAGTGCATTTAGGGTTAGAGTTAGTGTTGAGATTGACGATTTAGTATTAGGGTTAGAATCGAGCACATTAGGGTTAGAGTTATGGTTAGATTCCAGTACATTGAGGGTTAGGGATAGGGTTAGGATGACGGTTATGTTTAGGTTGAGGGTTAGAATCGAGTGCATTTAAGGATAGTGTTAGGGTTAGAGTTAGGTTAGGGTTAGCTTTCTTAGAATCGACGGTTAGGGTTAGGGTTAGGGTTAGGGTTAAGGTTAGAATCAAGGGCATTTTTAGTGTTAAGTTTACGGTTAGGGTTAGGGTTAGAGGGAATTCAGGGGTAGGGGTAGTAGTAGGGTTAGGATTAGCGTTAGGGTTTTTGTTGGTAGAATTGAGGTTCAGGCTTAGGCTTAGGGTCAGGATTGCCTTTTGGGTTAGAATCGAGTGCATTTAGGGTAACAGTTAGTGTTGAGATTGACGATTTAGTGTTAGGGTTAGAAACGAGCACATTAGCGTTAGAGTTATGGTTAGAATCTAATGCATTTAGGGTTAGGATTAGGGTTAGGGTTATTAGGGTCAGGGTTTGAATCGAGAGCATTTAAGGATCGTGTTAGTGTTAGAATTAGGTTTAGGGTTGGCTTTCGTAGAATTGAGGGTTAGGGTTAGGGTTAGGGTTCGGGTTCTGTTTAGAATCAAGCGCATTTTTAGTATTAGGGTTGTGGTAGGCTTACGATTAGAGTGCATTTAGGGGTAGGGGTAGGAGTAGGTTCTGGATTAGGGTTACGGTTTGTGGTGGTAGAATAGAGGTTTAGGGTTAGGCTTAGGGTCATGATTACTTTTTGGGTTAGAATCGAATGCATTCCGGGTTAGAGTTAATGATGAGATTGACGATTTAGTGTTAGGCTTAGGATCGAGCACATTTAGGGTTAGAGTTGTGGTTAGAATTCGTTAGGTTTAGGGTTAGGGGTAAGGGTAGGCTAGGGGTCAGAATCACGCGCATTTTTAGTGTTAGGGTTAGGTTTAGTGTTAGGGTTAGAGTGCATTTAGAGGTAGGGGTAGCGGTAGGATTAGGATTTGTGTTAGGGTTAGTGATGGTAGAATCGAGGTTTAGGTTTAGGCTTAGGGTCAGGATTGCATTTTGCATCAGAATCGAGTGTATTTAGGGTTTGGGTTAGTGTTCAAATTCACGATTTAGTGTGAGGGTTTCAATCGAGCACATTTAGGGTTAGAGTTATGCTTAGAATTCAGTGCATTTAGGGTTAGGGGTAGGGTTAGGGTTACGGTTAGGTTTAGGGTCAGGGTTAGAATCGAGACCTTTTAATGATAGTGCTAGGGTTAGCGTTAGCTTTAGGGTTAGCTTTCGTAGAATCGAGGGTTAGGCTTAGGGTTAGCCTTAGGTTGAGGGTTAGGGTTAGAATCAAGAACAGTTTTAGTGTTAGCGTTAGGGTGAGGGTTAGGGTTAAAGTGCTTTTAGGGCTAGTGGTACGGGTAGGGTTAGGATTAGGGTTAAGGTTTGTGTTGGTAGAATCGAGGTTTAGGTTGAGGCTTAGGGTCAGGATTGCATTTTGGATCAGAATCGAGTGTATTTAGGGTTTGGGTTAGTGTTCAAATTGACGATTTAGTGTGAGGGTTTCAATCGAGCACATTTAGGGTTAGAGTTATGCTTAGAATTCAGTGCATTTAGGGTTAGGGGTAGGGTTAGGGGTAGACTTAGTGGTAGGTTTAGGGTCAAGGTTAGAATCGAGAGCATTTAAGGATAGTGCTAGGGTGAGAGTTAGGTTTAGGGTTTGCTTTCGTAGAATCGAGGGTTAGGCTTAGGGTTAGGCTTAGGGTGAGGTTTAGGGTTAGAATCAAGCACAGTTTTAGTGTTAGCGTTAGGGAGAGGATTAGGGTTGAAGTGCTTTTAGGGCTAGTGGTAGGAGTAGGGTTAGGATTAGGGTTAAGGTTTGTGTTGGTAGAATCGAGGTTTAGGTTTAGGCTTGGGGTCAGGATTGCCTTTTGGATCAGAATTGAGTGTATTTAGGCTTTGGGTTAGTGTTCGAATTGATGATTTAGTGTTAGGGTTGAATCGAGCACATTTAGGGTTAGAGTTCTGGTTAGAATTCAGTGCATTTAGGGTTAGGGTTAGGGTTAGGGTTAGGTTTAGGGTCAGGGTTAAAATCGAGAGCATTTAAGGATAGTGCTAGGGTTAGAGTTAGGTTTAGCGTTCGCTTTCGTAGAATCGAGGGTTAGGCTTAAGGTTAGGCTTAGGGTTAGGGTTAGGGTTAGAATCAGGCGCATTTTTAGTGTTCTGGTTTTCGTTAGGGTATGGCTTAGAGTGCATTTAGGGGTAGGGGTAGGAGTACGGTTAGGATTAGAGTTAAGGTTTCTGTGGGTAGCATCGAGGTTTAGGGTTAGGATTAGGGTCAGGAATGGCTTTTGGGTTAGAATCCAGTGCATTTAGGCTTAGGGATAGTGTTGACATTGACGATTTAGTGTTAGGGTTAGAATCGAGCACGTTTAGGGTTAGAGTTTTGTTTAGAATTCGTTAGGGTTAGGGGTAGTGTTAGGGGTAGGGGTAGGGTCAGAGTGCATTTCGGGGTAGGGGTAGGGGTAGAGTTAGGATTAGGGTTAGGTTTTGTGTTTTTAGAATCGAAGTTTAGGGTTAGGCTTAGGGTCAGAATTGCCTTTTGGGTTAGAATCGAGTGCATTTAGGGTTAGGGTTAGTGTTGAGATTGACGATTTCCTGTTAGGCTTAGAATCGAGCACATTAGGCTTAGAGTTATGGTTAGAATCCACTGCATTTAGGCTTAGTGTTAGGGTAAGGGTTATTAGGGTTAGGATTAGGATCGAGATCATTTAAGGATAGTGTTAGGGTTAGAGTTAGGTTTAGGGTTACGTTTCGTAGAATTGAGGGTTAGGGTTATGGTTAGGGTTGGGGTTAGGGATAGGGTTAGAATCAAGCGCATTTTTAGTGTTAGGGGTTGGGTTAGGGTTAGGGTTAGAGTGCATATAGAGGTAGGGATAGGAGTAGGGTTAGGATTAGGGTTAGGGTTTGTGTTGGTAGAATCGAGGTTTAGGGTTATGCTTAGGGTCAGGATTGCCTTTTGGGTTAGAGTCGAGTGCATTTAGGGTTAGGCTTATTGTTGAGATTGACGATTTAGTGTTAGGGTTATAATCGAGCACATTAGGGTTAGAGTTATGGTTAGAATCCAGTGCATTTAGGGTTAGGGTTAGGGTTAGGGTTAGGATTAGGGGTAGAATCAAGCGCATTTTTAGTATTAGGTTTGCGGTTAGGGTTACGGTTTGAGTGCATTTAGGGGTATGGGAGGAGTTGGGTTAGGATTAGTGTTAGGGTTTGTGTTGGTAGAATCGAGGTTTTGGGTTTGGCTCAGGGTCAGGAGCGCATTTTGCGTCATATTTCAGAGCAGTTAGGCTAAGGTTAGTGTTGAAATTGATGATTTAGTTTTAGCGTTAGAATCAAGCACATTTAGGGATAGAGTTATGGTTAGAATTCGTTAGGGGTACGGTTATTGTTAGGGTTAGGGGTACGGTTAGAGTGCATTTAGCGGTAGGGGTTGGGGCACGGTTGGAATTAAGGTTAGGGTTAGTGTTGGTAGAATCGAGGTTTAGGGTTAGGCTCAGGGTCAGGATTGCCTTTTGGGTTAGAATCGAGTGCATTTAGGCTTAAGTTTACTGTTGAGATTGACGAATTAGTGTTAGGGTTAGAATCAAGAACATTACAGTTAGAGTTATGGTTAGAATCCAGTGCATTTAGGGTTAGCCTTAGGCTTAGGGTTACGGTTATGTTTAGGGTGAGGTTAGAATCAAGTGCATTTAAGGATAGTTTTAGGGTGAGAGTTTGGTTTAGGGTTAGCTTTCGTAGAATCGAGGGTTAAGCTTCGGGTTAGGATTAGCGTTAGGGTTAGGGTTAGAATCAGGCGCAATTTTAGTGTTATGGTTGGGGTTTGGTTATGGCTTAGAGCGGATTGTATGGTAGGGGTGGGAGTAGGGTTAGGATTAGGGTGAAGGTTTCTGTTGGTAGGATCGAGGTTTAAGTTTAGGCTTAGGGTCAGGATTGCCTTTTGGGTTAGAATCGAGTGCATTTAGGGTTAGAGTTAGTGTTGAGATTGACGATTTAGTATTAGGGTTAGAATCGAGCACATTAGGGTTAGAGTTATGGTTAGATTCCAGTACATTGAGGGTTAGGGATAGGGTTAGGATGACGGTTATGTTTAGGATGAGGTTTAGAATCGAGTGCATTTAAGGATAGTGTTAGGGTTAGAGTTAGGTTAGGGTTAGCTTTCTTAGAATCGACGGTTAGGGTTAGGGTTAGGGTTAGGGTTAAGGTTAGAATCAAGGGCATTTTTAGTGTTAAGTTTACGGTTAGGGTTAGGGTTAGAGGGAATTCAGGGGTAGGGGTAGTAGTAGGGTTAGGATTAGCGTTAGGGTTTTTGTTGGTAGAATTGAGGTTCAGGCTTAGGCTTAGGGTCAGGATTGCCTTTTGGGTTAGAATCGAGTGCATTTAGGGTAACAGTTAGTGTTGAGATTGACGATTTAGTGTTAGGGTTAGAAACGAGCACATTAGCGTTAGAGTTATGGTTAGAATCTAATGCATTTAGGGTTAGGATTAGGGTTAGGGTTATTAGGGTCAGGGTTTGAATCGAGAGCATTTAAGGATCGTGTTAGTGTTAGAATTAGGTTTAGGGTTGGCTTTCGTAGAATTGAGGGTTAGGGTTAGGGTTAGGGTTCGGGTTCTGTTTAGAATCAAGCGCATTTTTAGTATTAGGGTTGTGGTAGGCTTACGATTAGAGTGCATTTAGGGGTAGGGGTAGGAGTAGGTTCTGGATTAGGGTTACGGTTTGTGGTGGTAGAATAGAGGTTTAGGGTTAGGCTTAGGGTCATGATTACTTTTTGGGTTAGAATCGAATGCATTCCGGGTTAGAGTTAATGATGAGATTGACGATTTAGTGTTAGGCTTAGGATCGAGCACATTTAGGGTTAGAGTTGTGGTTAGAATTCGTTAGGTTTAGGGTTAGGGGTAAGGGTAGGCTAGGGGTCAGAATCACGCGCATTTTTAGTGTTAGGGTTAGGTTTAGTGTTAGGGTTAGAGTGCATTTAGAGGTAGGGGTAGCGGTAGGATTAGGATTTGTGTTAGGGTTAGTGATGGTAGAATCGAGGTTTAGGTTTAGGCTTAGGGTCAGGATTGCATTTTGGATCAGAATCGAGTGTATTTAGGGTTTGGGTTAGTGTTCAAATTGACGATTTAGTGTGAGGGTTTCAATCGAGCACATTTAGGGTTAGAGTTATGCTTAGAATTCAGTGCATTTAGGGTTAGGGGTAGGGTTAGGGGTAGACTTAGTGGTAGGTTTAGGGTCAAGGTTAGAATCGAGAGCATTTAAGGATAGTGCTAGGGTTAGAGTTAGGTTTAGGGTTTGCTTTCGTAGAATCGAGGGTTAGGCTTAGGGTTAGGCTTAGGGTGAGGTTTAGTGTTAGAATCAAGCACAGTTTTAGTGTTAGCGTTAGGGAGAGGATTAGGGTTGAAGTGCTTTTAGGGCTAGTGGTAGGAGTAGGGTTAGGATTAGGGTTAAGGTTTGTGTTGGTAGAATCGAGGTTTAGGTTTAGGCTTGGGGTCAGGATTGCCTTTTGGATCAGAATTGAGTGTATTTAGGCTTTGGGTTAGTGTTCGAATTGATGATTTAGTGTTAGGGTTGAATCGAGCACATTTAGGGTTAGAGTTCTGGTTAGAATTCAGTGCATTTAGGGTTAGGGTTAGGGTTAGGGTTAGGTTTAGGGTCAGGGTTAAAATCGAGAGCATTTAAGGATAGTGCTAGGGTTAGAGTTAGGTTTAGCGTTCGCTTTCGTAGAATCGAGGGTTAGGCTTAAGGTTAGGCTTAGGGTTAGGGTTAGGGTTAGAATCAGGCGCATTTTTAGTGTTCTGGTTTTCGTTAGGGTATGGCTTAGAGTGCATTTAGGGGTAGGGGTAGGAGTACGGTTAGGATTAGAGTTAAGGTTTCTGTGGGTAGCATCGAGGTTTAGGGTTAGGCTTAGGGTCAGGAATGGCTTTTGGGTTAGAATCCAGTGCATTTAGGCTTAGGGATAGTGTTGACATTGACGATTTAGTGTTAGGGTTAGAATCGAGCACGTTTAGGGTTAGAGTTTTGTTTAGAATTCGTTAGGGTTAGGGGTAGTGTTAGGTGTAGGAGTAGGGTCAGAGTGAATTTCGGGGTAGGGGTAGGGGTAGAGTTAGGATTAGGGTTAGGTTTTTTGTTTTTAGAATCGAAGTTTAGGGTTAGGCTTAGGGTCAGAATTGCCTTTTGGGTTAGAATCGAGTGCATTTAGGGTTAGGGTTAGTGTTGAGATTGACGATTTACTGTTAGGCTTAGAATCGAGCACATTAGGGTTAGAGTTATGGTTAGAATCCACTGCATTTAGGCTTAGTGTTAGGGTAAGGGTTATTAGGGTCAGGATTAGGATCGAGATCATTTAAGGATAGTGTTAGGGTTAGAGTTAGGTTTACGGTTACGTTTCGTAGAATTGAGGGTTAGGGTTATGGTTAGGGTTGGGGTTAGGGATAGGGTTAGAATCAAGCGCATTTTTAGTGTTAGGGGTTGGGTTAGGGTTAGGGTTAGAGTGCCTATAGAGGTAGGGATAGGAGTAGGGTTAGGATTAGGGTTAGGGTTTGCGTTGGTAGAATCGAGGTTTAAGGTTACGCTTAGGGTCAGGATTGCCTTTAGGGTTAGAGTCGAGTGCATTTAGGGTTAGGCTTAGTGTTGAAATTGACGATTTAGTGTTAGGGTTCTAATCGATCACATTAGGGTTAGAGTTATGTTTAGAATTCAGTGCATTTAGGGTTAGGGATAGGGTTTGGATGACGGTTATGTTTAGGTTGAGGGTTAGAATCGAGTGCATTTAAGAAAAGTGTTAGGGTTAGAGTTAGGGTAGGGTTAGCTTTATTAAAATCGACGGTTAGGGTTAGAGTCAGGGTTAAGGTTAGCGTTAGGGTTAGGGTTAGGGTTTGTGTTGGTAGAATCGAAGTTTAGGGTTAGGCTTATGGTCAGCATTGCCTTTTGGATTAGAATCGAGAGCATTTAGAATTAGGGTTAGTGTTGAGATTGATGATTTAGTGTTAGCCTTAGAAACGAGCACATTAGGGTTAGAGTTATGGTTAGAATCCACTGCATTTAAGCTTAGGGTTAGGGTTAGGGTTATTAGGGTCAGGATTAGAATCGAGAGAATTTAAGGATACTGTTAGGGTTAGAGTTAGCTTTAGGGTTAGTTTTCGTAGAATTGAGGGTTAGGGTTAGCGGTAGGGTTAGGGTTAGAATAAAGCGCATTTTTATTGTTAGGGGTTGGGTTAGGGTTAGGGTTTGTGTTGGTAGAATCGAGGTTTAGGGTTATTCTTAGGGTCAGGATTGCCTTTTGGGTTAGAATCGAGTGCATTTAGGGTAACAGTTAGTGTTGAGATTGACGATTTAGTGTTAGGGTTAGAAATGAGCACATTAGCATTAGAGTTATGGTTAGAATCTAATGCATTTAGGGTTAGGATTAGGGTTAGGGTTATTAGGTTCAGGGTTTGAATCGAGAGCATTTAAGGATCGTGTTAGTGTTAGAATTAGGTTTAGGGTTAGCTTTCATAGAATTGAGGGTTAGGGTTAGGGTTAGGGTTCGGGTTCGGTTGAGAATCAAGCGCATTTTAAGTGTTAGGATTGGGGTAGGCTTACAATTAGAGTGCATTTAGGGGTAGGGGTAGGAGTAGGGTTAGGATTAGGGTTACGGTTTGTGGTGGTAGAATAGAGGTTTAGGGTTAGGCTTAGGGTCAGGATTGCTTTTTGGGTTAGAATCGAGTGCATTCTGGGTTAGAGTTAATGATGAGATTGACGATTTAGTGTTAGGGTTAGAATCGAGCACATTAGGGTTAGAGTTATGGTTAGAATCCACTGCATTTAGGCTTAGGGTTATGGTTAGGGTTATTAGGGTCAGCATTAGAATCGAGAGCATTTAAGGATAGTGTTAGGGTTATTGTTAGGTTTAGGGTTAGGTTTCGTAGAATTGAGGGTTAGGGTTGGGGTTAGGGTTAGGGTTAGTATTAGGGTTAGAATCAAGCGCATTTTTAGTGTTAGGGGTTGGGTTAGGGTTAGGGTTAGAGTGCATATAGAGGTAGGGATAGGAGTAGGGTTAGGATTAGGGTTAGGGTTTGTGTTGGTAGAATCGAGGTTTAGGGTTATGCTTAGGGTCAGGATTGCCTTTTGGGTTAGAGTCGAGTGCATTTAGGGTTAGGCTTATTGTTGAGATTGACGATTTAGTGTTAGGGTTATAATCGAGCACATTAGGGTTAGAGTTATGGTTAGAATCCAGTGCATTTAGGGTTAGGGTTAGGGTTAGGGTTAGGATTAGGGGTAGAATCAAGCGCATTTTTAGTATTAGGTTTGCGGTTAGGGTTACGGTTTGAGTGCATTTAGGGGTATGGGAGGAGTTGGGTTAGGATTAGTGTTAGGGTTTGTGTTGGTAGAATCGAGGTTTTGGGTTTGGCTCAGGGTCAGGAGCGCATTTTGCGTCATATTTCAGAGCAGTTAGGCTAAGGTTAGTGTTGAAATTGATGATTTAGTTTTAGCGTTAGAATCAAGCACATTTAGGGATAGAGTTATGGTTAGAATTCGTTAGGGGTACGGTTATTGTTAGGGTTAGGGGTACGGTTAGAGTGCATTTAGCGGTAGGGGTTGGGGCACGGTTGGAATTAAGGTTAGGGTTAGTGTTGGTAGAATCGAGGTTTAGGGTTAGGCTCAGGGTCAGGATTGCCTTTTGGGTTAGAATCGAGTGCATTTAGGCTTAAGTTTACTGTTGAGATTGACGAATTAGTGTTAGGGTTAGAATCAAGAACATTACAGTTAGAGTTATGGTTAGAATCCAGTGCATTTAGGGTTAGCCTTAGGCTTAGGGTTACGGTTATGTTTAGGGTGAGGTTAGAATCAAGTGCATTTAAGGATAGTTTTAGGGTGAGAGTTTGGTTTAGGGTTAGCTTTCGTAGAATCGAGGGTTAAGCTTCGGGTTAGGATTAGCGTTAGGGTTAGGGTTAGAATCAGGCGCAATTTTAGTGTTATGGTTGGGGTTTGGTTATGGCTTAGAGCGGATTGTATGGTAGGGGTGGGAGTAGGGTTAGGATTAGGGTGAAGGTTCCTGTTGGTAGGATCGAGGTTTAAGTTTAGGCTTAGGGTCAGGATTGCCTTTTGGGTTAGAATCGAGTGCATTTAGGGTTAGAGTTAGTGTTGAGATTGACGATTTAGTATTAGGGTTAGAATCGAGCACATTAGGGTTAGAGTTATGGTTAGATTCCAGTACATTGAGGGTTAGGGATAGGGTTAGGATGACGGTTATGTTTAGGTTGAGGGTTAGAATCGAGTGCATTTAAGGATAGTGTTAGGGTTAGAGTTAGGTTAGGGTTAGCTTTCTTAGAATCGACGGTTAGGGTTAGGGTTAGGGTTAGGGTTAAGGTTAGAATCAAGGGCATTTTTAGTGTTAAGTTTACGGTTAGGGTTAGGGTTAGAGGGAATTCAGGGGTAGGGGTAGTAGTAGGGTTAGGATTAGCGTTAGGGTTTTTGTTGGTAGAATTGAGGTTCAGGCTTAGGCTTAGGGTCAGGATTGCCTTTTGGGTTAGAATCGAGTGCATTTAGGGTAACAGTTAGTGTTGAGATTGACGATTTAGTGTTAGTGTTAGAAACGAGCACATTAGCGTTAGAGTTATGGTTAGAATCTAATGCATTTAGGATTAGGATTAGGGTTAGGGTTATTAGGGTCAGGGTTTGAATCGAGAGCATTAAAGATCGTGTTAGTGTTAGAATTAGGTTTAGGGTTAGCTTTCGTAGAATCGAGGGTTAGGGTTAGGGTTAGGGTTCGGGTTCGGTTTAGAATCAAGCGCATTTTTAGTATTAGGGTTGTGGTAGGCTTACGATTAGAGTGCATTTAGGGGTAGGGGTAGGAGTAGGTTCTGGATTAGGGTTACGGTTTGTGGTGGTAGAATAGTGGTTTAGGGTTAGGCTTAGGGTCATGATTACTTTTTGGGTTAGAATCGAGTGCATTCCGGGTTAGAGTTAATGATGAGATTGACGATTTAGTGTTAGGCTTAGGATCGAGCACATTTAGGGTTAGAGTTGTGGTTAGAATTCGTTAGGTTTAGGGTTAGGGGTAGGGGTAGGCTAGGGGTCAGAATCACGCGCATTTTTAGTGTTAGGGTTAGGTTTAGTGTTAGGGTTAGAGTGCATTTAGAGGTAGGGGTAGCGGTAGGATTAGGATTTGTGTTAGGGTTAGTGATGGTAGAATCGAGGTTTAGGTTTAGGCTTAGGGTCAGGATTGCATTTTGGATCAGAATCGAGTGTATTTCGGGTTTGGGTTAGTGTTCAAATTGACGATTTAGTGTGAGGGTTTCAATCGAGCACATTTAGGGTTAGAGTTATGCTTAGAATTCAGTGCATTTAGGGTTAGAGGTAGGGTTAGGGGTAGACTTAGTGGTAGGTTTAGGGTCAAGGTTAGAATCGAGAGCATTTAAGGATAGTGCTAGGGTTAGAGTTAGGTTTAGGGTTTGCTTTCGTAGAATCGAGGGTTAGGCTTAGGGTTAGGCTTAGGGTGAGGTTTAGGGTTAGAATCAAGCACAGTTTTAGTGTTAGCGTTAGGGAGAGGATTAGGGTTGAAGTGCTTTTAGGGCTAGTGGTAGGAGTAGGGTTAGGATTAGGGTTAAGGTTTGTGTTGGTAGAATCGAGGTTTAGGTTTAGGCTTGGGGTCAGGATTGCCTTTTGGATCAGAATTGAGTGTATTTAGGCTTTGGGTTAGTGTTCGAATTGATGATTTAGTGTTAGGGTTGAATCGAGCACATTTAGGGTTAGAGTTATGGTTAGAATTCAGTGCATTTAGGGTTAGGGTTAGGGTTAGGGTTAGGTTTAGGGTCAGGGTTAAAATCGAGAGCATTTAAGGATAGTGCTAGGGTTAGAGTTAGGTTTAGCGTTCGCTTTCGTAGAATCGAGGGTTAGGCTTAAGGTTAGGCTTAGGGTTAGGGTTAGGGTTAGAATCAGGCGCATTTTTAGTGTTCTGGTTTTCGTTAGGGTATGGCTTAGAGTGCATTTAGGGGTAGGGGTAGGAGTACGGTTAGGATTAGAGTTAAGGTTTCTGTGGGTAGCATCGAGGTTTAGGGTTAGGCTTAGGGTCAGGAATGGCTTTTGGGTTAGAATCCAGTGCATTTAGGCTTAGGGATAGTGTTGACATTGACGATTTAGTGTTAGGGTTAGAATCGAGCACGTTTAGGGTTAGAGTTTTGTTTAGAATTCGTTAGGGTTAGGGGTAGTGTTAGGGGTAGGGGTAGGGTCAGAGTGCATTTCGGGGTAGGGGTAGGGGTAGAGTTAGGATTAGGGTTAGGTTTTGTGTTTTTAGAATCGAAGTTTAGGGTTAGGCTTAGGGTCAGAATTGCCTTTTGGGTTAGAATCGAGTGCATTTAGGGTTAGGGTTAGTGTTGAGATTGACGATTTACTGTTAGGCTTAGAATCGAGCACATTAGGGTTAGAGTTATGGTTAGAATCCACTGCATTTAGGCTTAGTGTTAGGGTAAGGGTTATTAGGGTTAGGATTAGGATCGAGATCATTTAAGGATAGTGTTAGGGTTAGAGTTAGGTTTAGGGTTACGTTTCGTAGAATTGAGGGTTAGGGTTATGGTTAGGGTTGGGGTTAGGGATAGGGTTAGAATCAAGCGCATTTTTAGTGTTAGGGGTTGGGTTAGGGTTAGGGTTAGAGTGCATATAGAGGTAGGGATAGGAGTAGGGTTCGGATTAGGGTTAGGGTTTGCGTTGGTAGAATCGACGTTTAAGGTTACGCTTAGGGTCAGGATTGCCTTTAGGGTTACAGTCGAGTGCATTTAGGGTTAGGCTTAGTGTTGAAATTGACGATTTAGTGTTAGGGTTCTAATCGATCACATTAGGGTTAGAGTTATGTTTAGAATTCAGTGCATTTAGGGTTTGGGATAGGGTTTGGATGACGGTTATGTTTAGGTTGAGGGTTAGAATCGAGTGCATTTAAGAAAAGTGTTAGGGTTAGAGTTAGGGTAGGGTTAGCTTTATTAAAATCGACGGTTAGGGTTAGAGTCAGGGTTAGGGTTAGCGTTAGGGTTAGGGTTAGGGTTTGTGTTGGTAGAATCGAAGTTTAGGGTTAGGCTTATGGTCAGCATTGCCTTTTGGATTAGAATCGAGCGCATTTAGAATTAGGGTTAGTGTTGAGATTGATGATTTAGTGTTAGCCTTAGAAACGAGCACATTAGGGTTAGAGTTATGGTTAGAATCCACTGCATTTAAGCTTAGGGTTAGGGTTAGGGTTATTAGGGTCAGGATTAGAATCGAGAGAATTTAAGGATACTGTTAGGGTTAGAGTTAGCTTTAGGGTTGGTTTTCGTAGAATTGAGGGTTAGGGTTAGCGGTAGGGTTAGGGTTAGAATAAAGCGCATTTTTATTGTTAGGGGTTGGGTTAGGGTTAGGGTTAGAGTGCATATAGAGGTAGGGATAGGAGTAGGGTTAGGATTAGGGTTAGGGTTTGTGTTGGTAGAATCGAGGTTTAGGGTTATTCTTAGGGTCAGGATTGCCTTTTGGGTTAGAATCGAGTGCATTTAGGGTAACAGTTAGTGTTGAGCTTGACGATTTAGTGTTAGGGTTAGAAATGAGCACATTAGCATTAGAGTTATGGTTAGAATCTAATGCATTTAGGGTTAGGATTAGGTTTAGGGTTATTAGGTTCAGGGTTTGAATCGAGAGCATTTAAGGATCGTGTTAGTGTTAGAATTAGGTTTAGGGTTAGCTTTCATAGAATTGAGGGTTAGGGTTAGGGTTAGGGTTCGGGTTCGGTTTAGAATCAAGCGCATTTTAAGTGTTAGGATTGGGGTAGGCTTACAATTAGAGTGCATTTAGGGGTAGGGGTAGGAGTAGGGTTAGGATTAGGGTTACGGTTTGTGGTGGTAGAATAGAGGTTTAGGGTTAGGCTTAGGGTCAGGATTGCTTTTTGGGTTAGAATCGAGTGCATTCCGGGTTAGAGTTAATGATGAGATTGACGATTTAGTGTTAGGGTTAGAATCGAGCACATTAGGGTTAGAGTTATGGTTAGAATCCACTGCATTTAGGCTTAGGGTTATGGTTAGGGTTATTAGGGTCAGCATTAGAATCGAGAGCATTTAAGGATAGTGTTAGGGTTAGAGTTAGGTTTAGGGTTAGGTTTCGTAGAATTGAGGGTTAGGGTTGGGGTTAGGGTTAGGGTTAGTATTAGGGTTAGAATCAAGCGCATTTTTAGTGTTAGGGGTTGGGTTACGGTTAGGGTTAGAGTGCATATAGAGGTAGGGATAGGAGTAGGGTTAGGATTAGGGTTAGGGTTTGTGTTGGTAGAATCGAGGTTTAGGGTTATGCTTAGGGTCAGGATTGCCTTTTGGGTTAGAGTCGAGTGCATTTAGGGTTAGGCTTATTGTTGAGATTGACGATTTAGTGTTAGGGTTATAATCGAGCACATTAGGGTTAGAGTTATGGTTAGAATCCAGTGCATTTAGGGTTAGGGTTAGGGTTAGGGTTAGGATTAGGGGTAGAATCAAGCGCATTTTTAGTATTAGGTTTGCGGTTAGGGTTACGGTTTGAGTGCATTTAGGGGTATGGGAGGAGTTGGGTTAGGATTAGTGTTAGGGTTTGTGTTGGTAGAATCGAGGTTTTGGGTTTGGCTCAGGGTCAGGAGCGCATTTTGCGTCATATTTCAGAGCAGTTAGGCTAAGGTTAGTGTTGAAATTGATGATTTAGTTTTAGCGTTAGAATCAAGCACATTTAGGGATAGAGTTATGGTTAGAATTCGTTAGGGGTACGGTTATTGTTAGGGTTAGGGGTACGGTTAGAGTGCATTTAGCGGTAGGGGTTGGGGCACGGTTGGAATTAAGGTTAGGGTTAGTGTTGGTAGAATCGAGGTTTAGGGTTAGGCTCAGGGTCAGGATTGCCTTTTGGGTTAGAATCGAGTGCATTTAGGCTTAAGTTTACTGTTGAGATTGACGAATTAGTGTTAGGGTTAGAATCAAGAACATTACAGTTAGAGTTATGGTTAGAATCCAGTGCATTTAGGGTTAGCCTTAGGCTTAGGGTTACGGTTATGTTTAGGGTGAGGTTAGAATCAAGTGCATTTAAGGATAGTTTTAGGGTGAGAGTTTGGTTTAGGGTTAGCTTTCGTAGAATCGAGGGTTAAGCTTCGGGTTAGGATTAGCGTTAGGGTTAGGGTTAGAATCAGGCGCAATTTTAGTGTTATGGTTGGGGTTTGGTTATGGCTTAGAGCGGATTGTATGGTAGGGGTGGGAGTAGGGTTAGGATTAGGGTGAAGGTTTCTGTTGGTAGGATCGAGGTTTAAGTTTAGGCTTAGGGTCAGGATTGCCTTTTGGGTTAGAATCGAGTGCATTTAGGGTTAGAGTTAGTGTTGAGATTGACGATTTAGTATTAGGGTTAGAATCGAGCACATTAGGGTTAGAGTTATGGTTAGATTCCAGTACATTGAGGGTTAGGGATAGGGTTAGGATGACGGTTATGTTTAGGTTGAGGGTTAGAATCGAGTGCATTTAAGGATAGTGTTAGGGTTAGAGTTAGGTTAGGGTTAGCTTTCTTAGAATCGACGGTTAGGGTTAGGGTTAGGGTTAGGGTTAAGGTTAGAATCAAGGGCATTTTTAGTGTTAAGTTTACGGTTAGGGTTAGGGTTAGAGGGAATTCAGGGGTAGGGGTAGTAGTAGGGTTAGAATTAGCGTTAGGGTTTTTGTTGGTAGAATTGAGGTTCAGGCTTAGGCTTAGGGTCAGGATTGCCTTTTGGGTTAGAATCAAGTGCATTTAGGGTAACAGTTAGTGTTGAGATTGACGATTTAGTATTAGGGTTAGAAACGAGCACATTAGCGTTAGAGTTATGGTTAGAATCTAATGCATTTAGGGTTAGGATTAGGGTTAGGGTTATTAGGGTCAGGGTTTGAATCGAGAGCATTTAAGGATCGTGTTAGTGTTAGAATTAGGTTTAGGGTTAGCTTTCGTAGAATCGAGGGTTAGGGTTAGGGTTAGGGTTCGGGTTCGGTTTAGAATCAAGCGCATTTTTAGTATTAGGGTTGTGGTAGGCTTACGATTAGAGTGCATTTAGGGGTAGGGGTAGGAGTAGGTTCTGGATTAGGGTTACGGTTTGTGGTGGTAGAATAGAGGTTTAGGGTTAGGCTTAGGGTCATGATTACTTTTTGGGTTAGAATCGAGTGCATTCCGGGTTAGAGTTAATGATGAGATTGACGATTTAGTGTTAGGATTAGGATCGAGCACATTTAGGGTTAGAGTTGTGGTTAGAATTCGTTAGGTTTAGGGTTAGGGGTAGGGGTAGGCTAGGGGTCAGAATCACGCGCATTTTTAGTGTTAGGGTTAGGTTTAGTGTTAGGGTTAGAGTGCATTTAGAGGTAGGGGTAGCGGTAGGATTAGGATTTGTGTTAGGGTTAGTGATGGTAGAATCGAGGTTTAGGTTTAGGCTTAGGGTCAGGATTGCATTTTGGATCAGAATCGAGTGTATTTAGGGTTTGGGTTAGTGTTCAAATTGACGATTTAGTGTGAGGGTTTCAATCGAGCACATTTAGGGTTAGAGTTATGCTTAGAATTCAGTGCATTTAGGGTTAGGGGTAGGGTTAGGGGTAGACTTAGTGGTAGGTTTAGGGTCAAGGTTAGAATCGAGAGCATTTAAGGATAGTGCTAGGGTTAGAGTTAGGTTTAGGGTTTGCTTTCGTAGAATCGAGGGTTAGGCTTAGGGTTAGGCTTAGGGTGAGGTTTAGGGTTAGAATCAAGCACAGTTTTAGTGTTAGCGTTAGGGAGAGGATTAGGGTTGAAGTGCTTTTAGGGCTAGTGGTAGGAGTAGGGTTAGGATTAGGGTTAAGGTTTGTGTTGGTAGAATCGAGGTTTAGGTTTAAGCTTGGGGTGAGGATTGCCTTTTGGATCAGATTTGAGTGTATTTAGGCTTTGGGTTAGTGTTCGAATTGATGATTTAGTGTTAGGGTTGAATCGAGCACATTTAGGGTTAGAGTTATGGTTAGAATTCAGTGCATTTAGGGTTAGGGTTAGGGTTAGGGTTAGGTTTAGGGTCAGGGTTAAAATCGAGAGCATTTAAGGATAGTGCTAGGATTAGAGTTAGGTTTAGCGTTCGCTTTCGTAGAATCGAGGGTTAGGCTTAAGGTTAGGCTTAGGGTTAGGGTTAGGGTTAGAATCAGGCGCATTTTTAGTGTTCTGGTTTTCGTTAGGGTATGGCTTAGAGTGCATTTAGGGGTAGGGGTAGGAGTACGGTTAGGATTAGAGTTAAGGTTTCTGTGGGTAGCATCGAGGTTTAGGGTTAGGCTTAGGGTCAGGAATGGCTTTTGGGTTAGAATCCAGTGCATTTAGGCTTAGGGATAGTGTTGACATTGACGATTTAGTGTTAGGGTTAGAATCGAGCACGTTTAGGGTTAGAGTTTTGTTTAGAATTCGTTAGGGTTAGGGGTAGTGTTAGGGGTAGGGGTAGGGTCAGAGTGCATTTCGGGGTAGGGGTAGGGGTAGAGTTAGGATTAGGGTTAGGTTTTGTGTTTTTAGAATCGAAGTTTAGGGTTAGGCTTAGGGTCAGAATTGCCTTTTGGGTTAGAATCGAGTGCATTTAGGGTTAGGGTTAGTGTTGAGATTGACGATTTACTGTTAGGCTTAGAATCGAGCACATTAGGGTTAGAGTTATGGTTAGAATCCACTGCATTTAGGCTTAGTGTTAGGGTAAGGGTTATTAGGGTTAGGATTAGGATCGAGATCATTTAAGGATAGTGTTAGGGTTAGAGTTAGGTTTAGGGTTACGTTTCGTAGAATTGAGGGTTAGGGTTATGGTTAGGGTTGGGGTTAGGGATAGGGTTAGAATCAAGCGCATTTTTAGTGTTAGGGGTTGGGTTAGGGTTAGGGTTAGAGTGCATATAGAGGTAGGGATAGGAGTAGGGTTCGGATTAGGGTTAGGGTTTGCGTTGGTAGAATCGACGTTTAAGGTTACGCTTAGGGTCAGGATTGCCTTTAGGGTTAGAGTCGAGTGCATTTAGGGTTAGGCTTAGTGTTGAAATTGACGATTTAGTGTTAGGGTTCTAATCGATCACATTAGGGTTAGAGTTATGTTTAGAATTCAGTGCATTTAGGGTTTGGGATAGGGTTTGGATGACGGTTATGTTTAGGTTGAGGGTTAGAATCGAGTGCATTTAAGAAAAGTGTTAGGGTTAGAGTTAGGGTAGGGTTAGCTTTATTAAAATCGACGGTTAGGGTTAGAGTCAGGGTTAGGGTTAGCGTTAGGGTTAGGGTTAGGGTTTGTGTTGGTAGAATCGAAGTTTAGGGTTAGGCTTATGGTCAGCATTGCCTTTTGGATTAGAATCGAGCGCATTTAGAATTAGGGTTAGTGTTGAGATTGATGATTTAGTGTTAGCCTTAGAAACGAGCACATTAGGGTTAGAGTTATGGTTAGAATCCACTGCATTTAAGCTTAGGGTTAGGGTTAGGGTTATTAGGGTCAGGATTAGAATCGAGAGAATTTAAGGATACTGTTAGGGTTAGAGTTAGCTTTAGGGTTGGTTTTCGTAGAATTGAGGGTTAGGGTTAGCGGTAGGGTTAGGGTTAGAATAAAGCGCATTTTTATTGTTAGGGGTTGGGTTAGGGTTAGGGTTAGAGTGCATATAGAGGTAGGGATAGGAGTAGGGTTAGGATTAGGGTTAGGGTTTGTGTTGGTAGAATCGAGGTTTAGGGTTATTCTTAGGGTCAGGATTGCCTTTTGGGTTAGAATCGAGTGCATTTAGGGTAACAGTTAGTGTTGAGCTTGACGATTTAGTGTTAGGGTTAATAATGAGCACATTAGCATTAGAGTTATGGTTAGAATCTAATGCATTTAGGGTTAGGATTAGGGTTAGGGTTATTAGGTTCAGGGTTTGAATCGAGAGCATTTAAGGATCGTGTTAGTGTTAGAATTAGGTTTAGGGTTAGCTTTCATAGAATTGAGGGTTAGGGTTAGGGTTAGGGTTCGGGTTCGGTTTAGAATCAAGCGCATTTTAAGTGTTAGGATTGGGGTAGGCTTACAATTAGAGTGCATTTAGGGGTAGGGGTAGGAGTAGGGTTAGGATTAGGGTTACGGTTTGTGGTGGTAGAATAGAGGTTTAGGGTTAGGCTTAGGGTCAGGATTGCTTTTTGGGTTAGAATAGAGTGCATTCCGGGTTAGAGTTAATGATGAGATTGACGATTTAGTGTTAGGGTTAGAATCGAGCACATTAGGGTTAGAGTTATGGTTAGAATCCACTGCATTTAGGCTTAGGGTTATGGTTAGGGTTATTAGGGTCAGCATTAGAATCGAGAGCATTTAAGGATAGTGTTAGGGTTAGAGTTAGGTTTAGGGTTAGGTTTCGTAGAATTGAGGGTTAGGGTTGGGGTTAGGGTTAGGGTTAGTATTAGGGTTAGAATCAAGCGCATTTTTAGTGTTAGGGGTTGGGTTACGGTTAGGGTTAGAGTGCATATAGAGGTAGGGATAGGAGTAGGGTTAGGATTAGGGTTAGGGTTTGTGTTGGTAGAATCGAGGTTTAGGGTTATGCTTAGGGTCAGGATTGCCTTTTGGGTTAGAGTCGAGTGCATTTAGGGTTAGGCTTATTGTTGAGATTGACGATTTAGTGTTAGGGTTATAATCGAGCACATTAGGGTTAGAGTTATGGTTAGAATCCAGTGCATTTAGGGTTAGGGTTAGGGTTAGGGTTAGGATTAGGGGTAGAATCAAGCGCATTTTTAGTATTAGGTTTGCGGTTAGGGTTACGGTTTGAGTGCATTTAGGGGTATGGGAGGAGTTGGGTTAGGATTAGTGTTAGGGTTTGTGTTGGTAGAATCGAGGTTTTGGGTTTGGCTCAGGGTCAGGAGCGCATTTTGCGTCATATTTCAGAGCAGTTAGGCTAAGGTTAGTGTTGAAATTGATGATTTAGTTTTAGCGTTAGAATCAAGCACATTTAGGGATAGAGTTATGGTTAGAATTCGTTAGGGGTACGGTTATTGTTAGGGTTAGGGGTACGGTTAGAGTGCATTTAGCGGTAGGGGTTGGGGCACGGTTGGAATTAAGGTTAGGGTTAGTGTTGGTAGAATCGAGGTTTAGGGTTAGGCTCAGGGTCAGGATTGCCTTTTGGGTTAGAATCGAGTGCATTTAGGCTTAAGTTTACTGTTGAGATTGACGAATTAGTGTTAGGGTTAGAATCAAGAACATTACAGTTAGAGTTATGGTTAGAATCCAGTGCATTTAGGGTTAGCCTTAGGCTTAGGGTTACGGTTATGTTTAGGGTGAGGTTAGAATCAAGTGCATTTAAGGATAGTTTTAGGGTGAGAGTTTGGTTTAGGGTTAGCTTTCGTAGAATCGAGGGTTAAGCTTCGGGTTAGGATTAGCGTTAGGGTTAGGGTTAGAATCAGGCGCAATTTTAGTGTTATGGTTGGGGTTTGGTTATGGCTTAGAGCGGATTGTATGGTAGGGGTGGGAGTAGGGTTAGGATTAGGGTGAAGGTTTCTGTTGGTAGGATCGAGGTTTAAGTTTAGGCTTAGGGTCAGGATTGCCTTTTGGGTTAGAATCGAGTGCATTTAGGGTTAGAGTTAGTGTTGAGATTGACGATTTAGTATTAGGGTTAGAATCGAGCACATTAGGGTTAGAGTTATGGTTAGATTCCAGTACATTGAGGGTTAGGGATAGGGTTAGGATGACGGTTATGTTTAGGTTGAGGGTTAGAATCGAGTGCATTTAAGGATAGTGTTAGGGTTAGAGTTAGGTTAGGGTTAGCTTTCTTAGAATCGACGGTTAGGGTTAGGGTTAGGGTTAGGGTTAAGGTTAGAATCAAGGGCATTTTTAGTGTTAAGTTTACGGTTAGGGTTAGGGTTAGAGGGAATTCAGGGGTAGGGGTAGTAGTAGGGTTAGGATTAGCGTTAGGGTTTTTGTTGGTAGAATTGAGGTTCAGGCTTAGGCTTAGGGTCAGGATTGCCTTTTGGGTTAGAATCAAGTGCATTTAGGGTAACAGTTAGTGTTGAGATTGACGATTTAGTGTTAGGGTTAGAAACGAGCACATTAGCGTTAGAGTTATGGTTAGAATCTAATGCATTTAGGGTTAGGATTAGGGTTAGGGTTATTAGGGTCAGGGTTTGAATCGAGAGCATTTAAGGATCGTGTTAGTGTTAGAATTAGGTTTAGGGTTAGCTTTCGTAGAATCGAGGGTTAGGGTTAGGGTTAGGGTTCGGGTTCGGTTTAGAATCAAGCGCATTTTTAGTATTAGGGTTGTGGTAGGCTTACGATTAGAGTGCATTTAGGGGTAGGGGTAGGAGTAGGGTTAGGATTAGGGTTACGGTTTGTGGTGGTAGAATAGAGGTTTAGGGTTAGGCTTAGGGTCATGATTACTTTTTGGGGTAGAATCGAGTGCATTCCGGGTTAGAGTTAATGATGAGATTGACGATTTAGTGTTAGGATTAGGATCGAGCACATTTAGGGTTAGAGTTGTGGTTAGAATTCGTTAGGTTTAGGGTTAGGGGTAGGGGTAGGCTAGGGGTCAGAATCACGCGCATTTTTAGTGTTAGGGTTAGGTTTAGTGTTAGGGTTAGAGTGCATTTAGAGGTAGGGGTAGCGGTAGGATTAGGATTTGTGTTAGGGTTAGTGATGGTAGAATCGAGGTTTAGGTTTAGGCTTAGGGTCAGGATTGCATTTTGGATCAGAATCGAGTGTATTTAGGGTTTGGGTTAGTGTTCAAATTGACGATTTAGTGTGAGGGTTTCAATCGAGCACATTTAGGGTTAGAGTTATGCTTAGAATTCAGTGCATTTAGGGTTAGGGGTAGGGTTAGGGGTAGACTTAGTGGTAGGTTTAGGGTCAAGGTTAGAATCGAGAGCATTTAAGGATAGTGCTAGGGTTAGAGTTAGGTTTAGGGTTTGCTTTCGTAGAATCGAGGGTTAGGCTTAGGGTTAGGCTTAGGGTGAGGTTTAGGGTTAGAATCAAGCACAGTTTTAGTGTTAGCGTTAGGGAGAGGATTAGGGTTGAAGTGCTTTTAGGGCTAGTGGTAGGAGTAGGGTTAGGATTAGGGTTAAGGTTTGTGTTGGTAGAATCGAGGTTTAGGTTTAAGCTTGGGGTGAGGATTGCCTTTTGGATCAGATTTGAGTGTATTTAGGCTTTGGGTTAGTGTTCGAATTGATGATTTAGTGTTAGGGTTGAATCGAGCACATTTAGGGTTAGAGTTATGGTTAGAATTCAGTGCATTTAGGGTTAGGGTTAGGGTTAGGGTTAGGTTTAGGGTCAGGGTTAAAATCGAGAGCATTTAAGGATAGTGCTAGGGTTAGAGTTAGGTTTAGCGTTCGCTTTCGTAGAATCGAGGGTTAGGCTTAAGGTTAGGCTTAGGGTTAGGGTTAGGGTTAGAATCAGGCGCATTTTTAGTGTTCTGGTTTTCGTTAGGGTATGGCTTAGAGTGCATTTACGGGTAGGGGTAGGAGTACGGTTAGGATTAGAGTTAAGGTTTCTGTGGGTAGCATCGAGGTTTAGGGTTAGGCTTAGGGTCAGGAATGGCTTTTGGGTTAGAATCCAGTGCATTTAGGCTTAGGGATAGTGTTGATATTGACGATTTAGTGTTAGGGTTAGAATCGAGCACGTTTAGGGTTAGAGTTTTGTTTAGAATTCGTTAGGGTTAGGGGTAGTGTTAGGGGTAGGGGTAGGGTCAGAGTGCATTTCGGGGTAGGGGTAGGGGTAGAGTTAGGATTAGGGTTAGGTTTTGTGTTTTTAGAATCGAAGTTTAGGGTTAGGCTTAGGGTCAGAATTGCCTTTTGGGTTAGAATCGAGTGCATTTAGGGTTAGGGTTAGTGTTGAGATTGACGATTTACTGTTAGGCTTAGAATCGAGCACATTAGGGTTAGAGTTATGGTTAGAATCCACTGCATTTAGGCTTAGTGTTAGGGTAAGGGTTATTAGGGTCAGGATTAGGATCGAGATCATTTAAGGATAGTATTAGGGTTAGAGTTAGGTTTAGGGTTACGTTTCGTAGAATTGAGGGTTAGGGTTATGGTTAGGGTTGGGGTTAGGGATAGGGTTAGAATCAAGCCCATTTTTAGTGTTAGGGGTTGGGTTAGGGTTAGGGTTAGAGTGCATATAGAGGTAGGGATAGGAGTAGGGTTAGGATTAGGGTTAGGGTTTGCGTTGGTAGAATCGAGGTTTAAGGTTACGCTTAGGGTCAGGATTGCCTTTAGGGTTAGAGTCGAGTGCATTTAGGGTTAGGCTTAGTGTTGAAATTGACGATTTAGTGTTAGGGTTCTAATCGATCACATTAGGGTTAGAGTTATGTTTAGAATTCAGTGCATTTAGGGTTAGGGATAGGGTTTGGATGACGGTTATGTTTAGGTTGAGGGTTAGAATCGAGTGCATTTAAGAAAAGTGTTAGGGTTAGAGTTAGGGTAGGGTTAGCTTTATTAAAATCGACGGTTAGGGTTAGAGTCAGGGTTAGGGTTAGCGTTAGGGTTAGGGTTAGGGTTTGTGTTGGTAGAATCGAAGTTTAGGGTTAGGCTTATGGTCAGCATTGCCTTTTGGATTAGAATCGAGCGCATTTAGAATTAGGGTTAGTGTTGAGATTGATGATTTAGTGTTAGCCTTAGAAACGAGCACATTAGGGTTAGAGTTATGGTTAGAATCCACTGCATTTAAGCTTAGGGTTAGGGTTAGGGTTATTAGGGTCAGGATTAGAATCGAGAGAATTTAAGGATACTGTTAGGGTTAGAGTTAGCTTTAGGGTTAGTTTTCGTAGAATTGAGGGTTAGGGTTAGCGGTAGGGTTAGGGTTAGAATAAAGCGCATTTTTATTGTTAGGGGTTGGGTTAGGGTTAGGGTTAGAGTGCATATAGAGGTAGGGATAGGAGTAGGGTTAGGATTAGGGTTAGGGTTTGTGTTGGTAGAATCGAGGTTTAGGGTTATTCTTAGGGTCAGGATTGCCTTTTGGGTTAGAATCGAGTGCATTTAGGGTAACAGTTAGTGTTGAGATTGACGATTTAGTGTTAGGGTTAGAAACGAGCACATTAGCGTTAGAGTTATGGTTAGAATCTAATGCATTTAGGGTTAGGATTAGGGTTAGGGTTATTAGGGTCAGGGTTTGAATCGAGAGCATTTAAGGATCGTGTTAGTGTTAGAATTAGGTTTAGGGTTAGCTTTCGTAGAATTGAGGGTTAGGGTTAGGGTTAGGGTTCGGGTTCGGTTGAGAATCAAGCGCATTTTTAGTATTAGGGTTGTGGTAGGCTTACGATTAGAGTGCATTTAGGGGTAGGGGTAGGAGTAGGTTCTGGATTAGGGTTACGGTTTGTGGTGGTAGAATAGAGGTTTAGGGTTAGGCTTAGGGTCATGATTACTTTTTGGGGTAGAATCGAGTGCATTCCGGGTTAGAGTTAATGATGAGATTGACGATTTAGTGTTAGGATTAGGATCGAGCACATTTAGGGTTAGAGTTGTGGTTAGAATTCGTTAGGTTTAGGGTTAGGGGTAGGGGTAGGCTAGGGGTCAGAATCACGCGCATTTTTAGTGTTAGGGTTAGGTTTAGTGTTAGGGTTAGAGTGCATTTAGAGGTAGGGGTAGCGGTAGGATTAGGATTTGTGTTAGGGTTAGTGATGGTAGAATCGAGGTTTAGGTTTATGCTTAGGGTCAGGATTGCATTTTGGATCAGAATCGAGTGTATTTAGGGTTTGGGTTAGTGTTCAAATTGACGATTTAGTGTGAGGGTTTCAATCGAGCACATTTAGGGTTAGAGTTATGCTTAGAATTCAGTGCATTTAGGGTTAGGGGTAGGGTTAGGGGTAGACTTAGTGGTAGGTTTAGGGTCAAGGTTAGAATCGAGAGCATTTAAGGATAGTGGTAGGGTTAGAGTTAGGTTTAGGGTTTGCTTTCGTAGAATCGAGGGTTAGGCTTAGGGTTAGGCTTAGGGTGAGATTTAGGGTTAGAAACAAGCACAGTTTTAGTGTTAACGTTAGGGAGAGGATTAGGGTTGAAGTGCTTTTAGGGCTAGTGGTAGGAGTAGGGTTAGGATTAGGGTAAAGGTTTGTGTTGGTAGAATCGAGGTTTAGGTTTAGGCTTGGGGTCAGGATTGCCTTTTGGATCAGAATTGAGTGTATTTAGGCTTTGGGTTAGTGTTCGAATTGATGATTTAGTGTTAGGGTTGAATCGAGCACATTTAGGGTTAGAGTGATGGTTAGAATTCAGTGCATTTAGGGTTAGGCTTAGGGTTAGGGTTAGGTTTAGGGTCAGGGTTAAAATCGAGAGAATTTAAGGATAGTGCTAGGGTTAGAGTTAGGTTTAGCGTTCGCTTTCGTAGAATCGAGGGTTAGGCTTAAGGTTAGGCTTAGGGTTAGGGTTAGGGTTAGAATCAGGCGCATTTTTAGTGTTCTGGTTTTCTTTAGGGTATGGCTTAGAGTGCATTTAGGGGTAGGGGTAGGAGTACGGTTAGGATTAGAGTTAAGGTTTCTGTGGGTAGCATCGAGGTTTAGGGTTAGGCTTAGGGTCAGGAATGGCTTTTGGGTTAGAATCCAGTGCATTTAGGCTTAGGGATAGTGTTGACATTGACGATTTAGTGTTAGGGTTAGAATCGAGCACGTTTAGGGTTAGAGTTTTGTTTAGAATTCGTTAGGGTTAGGGGTAGTGTTAGGGGTAGGGGTAGGGTCAGAGTGCATTTCGGGGTAGGGGTAGGGGTAGAGTTAGGATTAGGGTTAGGTTTTGTGTTTTTAGAATCGAAGTTTAGGGTTAGGCTTAGGGTCAGAATTGCCTTTTGGGTTAGAATCGAGTGCATTTAGGGTTAGGGTTAGTGTTGAAATTGACGATTTACTGTTAGGCTTAGAATCGAGCACATTAGGGTTAGAGTTATGTTTAGAATTCAGTGCATTTAGGGTTAGGGATAGGGTTTGGATGACGGTTATGTTTAGGTTGAGGGTTAGAATCGAGTGCATTTAAGAAAAGTGTTAGGGTTAGAGTTAGGGTAGGGTTAGCTTTATTAAAATCGACGGTTAGGGTTAGAGTCAGGGTTAGGGTTAGCGTTAGGGTTAGGGTTAGGGTTTGTGTTGGTAGAATCGAAGTTTAGGGTTAGGCTTATGGTCAGCATTGCCTTTTGGATTAGAATCGAGCGCATTTAGAATTAGGGTTAGTGTTGAGATTGATGATTTAGTGTTAGCCTTAGAAACGAGCACATTAGGGTTAGAGTTATGGTTAGAATCCACTGCATTTAAGCTTAGGGTTAGGGTTAGGGTTATTAGGGTCAGGATTAGAATCGAGAGAATTTAAGGATACTGTTAGGGTTAGAGTTAGCTTTAGGGTTAGTTTTCGTAGAATTGAGGGTTAGGGTTAGCGGTAGGGTTAGGGTTAGAATAAAGCGCATTTTTATTGTTAGGGGTTGGGTTAGGGTTAGGGTTAGAGTGCATATAGAGGTAGGGATAGGAGTAGGGTTAGGATTAGGGTTAGGGTTTGTGTTGGTAGAATCGAGGTTTAGGGTTATTCTTAGGGTCAGGATTGCCTTTTGGGTTAGAATCGAGTGCATTTAGGGTAACAGTTAGTGTTGAGATTGACGATTTAGTGTTAGGGTTAGAAACGAGCACATTAGCGTTAGAGTTATGGTTAGAATCTAATGCATTTAGGGTTAGGATTAGGGTTAGGGTTATTAGGGTCAGGGTTTGAATCGAGAGCATTTAAGGATCGTGTTAGTGTTAGAATTAGGTTTAGGGTTAGCTTTCGTAGAATTGAGGGTTAGGGTTAGGGTTAGGGTTCGGGTTCGGTTTAGAATCAAGCGCATTTTAAGTGTTAGGATTGGGGTAGGCTTACGATTAGAGTGCATTTAGGGGTAGGGGTAGGAGTAGGGTTAGGATTAGGGTTACAGTTTGTGGTGGTAGAATAGAGGTTTAGGGTTAGGCTTAGGGTCAGGATTGCTTTTTGGGTTAGAATCGAGTGCATTCCGGGTTAGAGTTAATGATGAGATTGACGATTTAGTGTTAGGGTTAGAATCGAGCACATTAGGGTTAGAGTTATGGTTAGAATCCACTGCATTTAGGCTTAGGGTTATGGTTAGGGTTATTAGGGTCAGCATTAGAATCGAGAGCATTTAAGGATAGTGTTAGGGTTAGAGTTAAGTTTAGGGTTAGGTTTCGTAGAATTGAGGGTTAGGGTTGGGGTTAGGGTTAGGGTTAGTATTAGGGTTAGAATCAAGCGCATTTTTAGTGTTAGGGGTTGGGTTACGGTTAGGGTTAGAGTGCATATAGAGGTAGGGATAGGAGTAGGGTTAGGATTAGGGTTAGGGTTTGTGTTGGTAGAATCGAAGTTTAGGGTTATGCTTAGGGTCAGGATTGCCTTTTGGGTTAGAGTCGAGTGCATTTAGGGTTAGGCTTATTGTTGAGATTGACGATTTAGTGTTAGGGTTATAATCGAGCACATTAGGGTTAGAGTTATGGTTAGAATCCAGTGCATTTAGGGTTAGGGTTAGGGTTAGGGTTAGGATTAGGGGTAGAATCAAGCGCATTTTTAGTATTAGGTTTGCGGTTAGGGTTACGGTTTGAGTGCATTTAGGGGTATGGGAGGAGTTGGGTTAGGATTAGTGTTAGGGTTTGTGTTGGTAGAATCGAGGTTTTGGGTTTGGCTCAGGGTCAGGAGCGCATTTTGCGTCATATTTCAGAGCAGTTAGGCTAAGGTTAGTGTTGAAATTGATGATTTAGTTTTAGCGTTAGAATCAAGCACATTTAGGGATAGAGTTATGGTTAGAATTCGTTAGGGGTACGGTTATTGTTAGGGTTAGGGGTACGGTTAGAGTGCATTTAGCGGTAGGGGTTGGGGCACGGTTGGAATTAAGGTTAGGGTTAGTGTTGGTAGAATCGAGGTTTAGGGTTAGGCTCAGGGTCAGGATTGCCTTTTGGGTTAGAATCGAGTGCATTTAGGCTTAAGTTTACTGTTGAGATTGACGAATTAGTGTTAGGGTTAGAATCAAGAACATTACAGTTAGAGTTATGGTTAGAATCCAGTGCATTTAGGGTTAGCCTTAGGCTTAGGGTTACGGTTATGTTTAGGGTGAGGTTAGAATCAAGTGCATTTAAGGATAGTTTTAGGGTGAGAGTTTGGTTTAGGGTTAGCTTTCGTAGAATCGAGGGTTAAGCTTCGGGTTAGGATTAGCGTTAGGGTTAGGGTTAGAATCAGGCGCAATTTTAGTGTTATGGTTGGGGTTTGGTTATGGCTTAGAGCGGATTGTATGGTAGGGGTGGGAGTAGGGTTAGGATTAGGGTGAAGGTTTCTGTTGGTAGGATCGAGGTTTAAGTTTAGGCTTAGGGTCAGGATTGCCTTTTGGGTTAGAATCGAGTGCATTTAGGGTTAGAGTTAGTGTTGAGATTGACGATTTAGTATTAGGGTTAGAATCGAGCACATTAGGGTTAGAGTTATGGTTAGATTCCAGTACATTGAGGGTTAGGGATAGGGTTAGGATGACGGTTATGTTTAGGTTGAGGGTTAGAATCGAGTGCATTTAAGGATAGTGTTAGGGTTAGAGTTAGGTTAGGGTTAGCTTTCTTAGAATCGACGGTTAGGGTTAGGGTTAGGGTTAGGGTTAAGGTTAGAATCAAGGGCATTTTTAGTGTTAAGTTTACGGTTAGGGTTAGGGTTAGAGGGAATTCAGGGGTAGGGGTAGTAGTAGGGTTAGGATTAGCGTTAGGGTTTTTGTTGGTAGAATTGAGGTTCAGGCTTAGGCTTAGGGTCAGGATTGCCTTTTGGGTTAGAATCGAGTGCATTTAGGGTAACAGTTAGTGTTGAGATTGACGATTTAGTGTTAGGGTTAGAAACGAGCACATTAGCGTTAGAGTTATGGTTAGAATCTAATGCATTTAGGGTTAGGATTAGGGTTAGGGTTATTAGGGTCAGGGTTTGAATCGAGAGCATTTAAGGATCGTGTTAGTGTTAGAATTAGGTTTAGGGTTAGCTTTCGTAGAATTGAGGGTTAGGGTTAGGGTTAGGGTTCGGGTTCGGTTTAGAATCAAGCGCATTTTTAGTATTAGGGTTGTGGTAGGCTTACGATTAGAGTGCATTTAGGGGTAGGGGTAGGAGTAGGTTCTGGATTAGGGTTACGGTTTGTGGTGGTAGAATAGAGGTTTAGGGTTAGGCTTAGGGTCATGATTACTTTTTGGGTTAGAATCGAGTGCATTCCGGGTTAGAGTTAATGATGAGATTGACGATTTAGTGTTAGGGTTAGAATCGAGCACATTAGGGTTAGAGTTATGGTTAGAATCCACTGCATTTAGGCTTAGGGTTATGGTTAGGGTTATTAGGGTCAGCATTAGAATCGAGAGCATTTAAGGATAGTGTTAGGGTTAGAGTTAGGTTTAGGGTTAGGTTTCGTAGAATTGAGGGTTAGGGTTGGGGTTAGGGTTAGGGTTAGTATTAGGGTTAGAATCAAGCGCATTTTTAGTGTTAGGGGTTGGGTTACGGTTAGGGTTAGAGTGCATATAGAGGTAGGGATAGGAGTAGGGTTAGGATTAAGGTTAGGGTTTGTGTTGGTAGAATCGAAGTTTAGGGTTATGCTTAGGGTCAGGATTGCCTTTTGGGTTAGAGTCGAGTGCATTTAGGGTTAGGCTTATTGTTGAGATTGACGATTTAGTGTTAGGGTTATAATCGAGCACATTAGGGTTCGAGTTATGGTTAGAATCCAGTGCATTTAGGGTTAGGGTTAGGGTTAGGGTTAGGATTAGGGGTAGAATCAAGCGCATTTTTAGTATTAGGTTTGCGGTTAGGGTTACGGTTTGAGTGCATTTAGGGGTATGGGAGGAGTTGGGTTAGGATTAGTGTTAGGGTTTGTGTTGGTAGAATCGAGGTTTTGGGTTTGGCTCAGGGTCAGGAGCGCATTTTGCGTCATATTTCAGAGCAGTTAGGCTAAGGTTAGTGTTGAAATTGATGATTTAGTTTTAGCGTTAGAATCAAGCACATTTAGGGATAGAGTTATGGTTAGAATTCGTTAGGGGTACGGTTATTGTTAGGGTTAGGGGTACGGTTAGAGTGCATTTAGCGGTAGGGGTTGGGGCACGGTTGGAATTAAGGTTAGGGTTAGTGTTGGTAGAATCGAGGTTTAGGGTTAGGCTCAGGGTCAGGATTGCCTTTTGGGTTAGAATCGAGTGCATTTAGGCTTAAGTTTACTGTTGAGATTGACGAATTAGTGTTAGGGTTAGAATCAAGAACATTACAGTTAGAGTTATGGTTAGAATCCAGTGCATTTAGGGTTAGCCTTAGGCTTAGGGTTACGGTTATGTTTAGGGTGAGGTTAGAACCAAGTGCATTTAAGGATAGTTTTAGGGTGAGAGTTTGGTTTAGGGTTAGCTTTCGTAGAATCGAGGGTTAAGCTTCGGGTTAGGATTAGCGTTAGGGTTAGGGTTAGAATCAGGCGCAATTTTAGTGTTATGGTTGGGGTTTGGTTATGGCTTAGAGCGGATTGTATGGTAGGGGTGGGAGTAGGGTTAGGATTAGGGTGAAGGTTTCTGTTGGTAGGATCGAGGTTTAAGTTTAGGCTTAGGGTCAGGATTGCCTTTTGGGTTAGAATCGAGTGCATTTAGGGTTAGAGTTAGTGTTGAGATTGACGATTTAGTATTAGGGTTAGAATCGAGCACATTAGGGTTAGAGTTATGGTTAGATTCCAGTACATTGAGGGTTAGGGATAGGGTTAGGATGACGGTTATGTTTAGGTTGAGGTTTAGAATCGAGTGCATTTAAGGATAGTGTTAGGGTTAGAGTTAGGTTAGGGTTAGCTTTCTTAGAATCGACGGTTAGGGTTAGGGTTAGGGTTAGGGTTAAGGTTAGAATCAAGGGCATTTTTAGTGTTAAGTTTACGGTTAGGGTTAGGGTTAGAGGGAATTCAGGGGTAGGGGTAGTAGTAGGGTTAGGATTAGCGTTAGGGTTTTTGTTGGTAGAATTGAGGTTCAGGCTTAGGCTTAGGGTCAGGATTGCCTTTTGGGTTAGAATCGAGTGCATTTAGGGTAACAGTTAGTGTTGAGATTGACGATTTAGTGTTAGGGTTAGAAACGAGCACATTAGCGTTAGAGTTATGGTTAGAATCTAATGCATTTAGGGTTAGGATTAGGGTTAGGGTTATTAGGGTCAGGGTTTGAATCGAGAGCATTTAAGGATCGTGTTAGTGTTAGAATTAGGTTTAGGGTTAGCTTTCGTAGAATTGAGGGTTAGGGTTAGGGTTAGGGTTCGGGTTCGGTTGAGAATCAAGCGCATTTTTAGTATTAGGGTTGTGGTAGGCTTACAATTAGAGTGCATTTAGGGGTAGGGGTAGGAGTAGGTTCTGGATTAGGGTTACGGTTTGTGGTGGTAGAATAGAGGTTTAGGGTTAGGCTTAGGGTCATGATTACTTTTTGGGTTAGAATCGAGTGCATTCCGGGTTAGAGTTAATGATGAGATTGACGATTTAGTGTTAGGGTTAGAATCGAGCACATTAGGGTTAGAGTTATGGTTAGAATCCACTGCATTTAGGCTTAGGGTTATGGTTAGGGTTATTAGGGTCAGCATTAGAATCGAGAGCATTTAAGGATAGTGTTAGGGTTAGAGTTAGGTTTAGGGTTAGGTTTCGTAGAATTGAGGGTTAGGGTTGGGGTTAGGGTTAGGGTTAGTATTAGGGTTAGAATCAAGCGCATTTTTAGTGTTAAGGGTTGGGTTACGGTTAGGGGTAGAGTGCATATAGAGGTAGGGATAGGAGTAGGGTTAGGATTAAGGTTAGGGTTTGTGTTGGTAGAATCGAAGTTTAGGGTTATGCTTAGGGTCAGGATTGCCTTTTGGGTTAGAGTCGAGTGCATTTAGGGTTAGGCTTATTGTTGAGATTGACGATTTAGTGTTAGGGTTATAATCGAGCACATTAGGGTTAGAGTTATGGTTAGAATCCAGTGCATTTAGGGTTAGGGTTAGGGTTAGGGTTAGGATTAGGGGTAGAATCAAGCGCATTTTTAGTATTAGGTTTGCGGTTAGGGTTACGGTTTGAGTGCATTTAGGGGTATGGGAGGAGTTGGGTTAGGATTAGTGTTAGGGTTTGTGTTGGTAGAATCGAGGTTTTGGGTTTGGCTCAGGGTCAGGAGCGCATTTTGCGTCATATTTCAGAGCAGTTAGGCTAAGGTTAGTGTTGAAATTGATGATTTAGTTTTAGCGTTAGAATCAAGCACATTTAGGGATAGAGTTATGGTTAGAATTCGTTAGGGGTACGGTTATTGTTAGGGTTAGGGGTACGGTTAGAGTGCATTTAGCGGTAGGGGTTGGGGCACGGTTGGAATTAAGGTTAGGGTTAGTGTTGGTAGAATCGAGGTTTAGGGTTAGGCTCAGGGTCAGGATTGCCTTTTGGGTTAGAATCGAGTGCATTTAGGCTTAAGTTTACTGTTGAGATTGACGAATTAGTGTTAGGGTTAGAATCAAGAACATTACAGTTAGAGTTATGGTTAGAATCCAGTGCATTTAGGGTTAGCCTTAGGCTTAGGGTTACGGTTATGTTTAGGGTGAGGTTAGAACCAAGTGCATTTAAGGATAGTTTTAGGGTGAGAGTTTGGTTTAGGGTTAGCTTTCGTAGAATCGAGGGTTAAGCTTCGGGTTAGGATTAGCGTTAGGGTTAGGGTTAGAATCAGGCGCAATTTTAGTGTTATGGTTGGGGTTTGGTTATGGCTTAGAGCGGATTGTATGGTAGGGGTGGGAGTAGGGTTAGGATTAGGGTGAAGGTTTCTGTTGGTAGGATCGAGGTTTAAGTTTAGGCTTAGGGTCAGGATTGCCTTTTGGGTTAGAATCGAGTGCATTTAGGGTTAGAGTTAGTGTTGAGATTGACGATTTAGTATTAGGGTTAGAATCGAGCACATTAGGGTTAGAGTTATGGTTAGATTCCAGTACATTGAGGGTTAGGGATAGGGTTAGGATGACGGTTATGTTTAGGTTGAGGTTTAGAATCGAGTGCATTTAAGGATAGTGTTAGGGTTAGAGTTAGGTTAGGGTTAGCTTTCTTAGAATCGACGGTTAGGGTTAGGGTTAGGGTTAGGGTTAAGGTTAGAATCAAGGGCATTTTTAGTGTTAAGTTTACGGTTAGGGTTAGGGTTAGAGGGAATTCAGGGGTAGGGGTAGTAGTAGGGTTAGGATTAGCGTTAGGGTTTTTGTTGGTAGAATTGAGGTTCAGGCTTAGGCTTAGGGTCAGGATTGCCTTTTGGGTTAGAATCGAGTGCATTTAGGGTAACAGTTAGTGTTGAGATTGACGATTTAGTGTTAGGGTTAGAAACGAGCACATTAGCGTTAGAGTTATGGTTAGAATCTAATGCATTTAGGGTTAGGATTAGGGTTAGGGTTATTAGGGTCAGGGTTTGAATCGAGAGCATTTAAGGATCGTGTTAGTGTTAGAATTAGGTTTAGGGTTAGCTTTCGTAGAATTGAGGGTTAGGGTTAGGGTTAGGGTTCGGGTTCGGTTGAGAATCAAGCGCATTTTTAGTATTAGGGTTGTGGTAGGCTTACGATTAGAGTGCATTTAGGGGTAGGGGTAGGAGTAGGTTCTGGATTAGGGTTACGGTTTGTGGTGGTAGAATAGAGGTTTAGGGTTAGGCTTAGGGTCATGATTACTTTTTGGGTTAGAATCGAGTGCATTCCGGGTTAGAGTTAATGATGAGATTGACGATTTAGTGTTAGGCTTAGGATCGAGCACATTTAGGGTTAGAGTTGTGGTTAGAATTCGTTAGGTTTAGGGTTAGGGGTAGGGGTAGGCTAGGGGTCAGAATCACGCGCATTTTTAGTGTTAGGGTTAGGTTTAGTGTTAGGGTTAGAGTGCATTTAGAGGTAGGGGTAGCGGTAGGATTAGGATTTGTGTTAGGGTTAGTGATGGTAGAATCGAGGTTTAGGTTTAGGCTTAGGTTCAGGATTGCATTTTGGATCAGAATCGAGTGTATTTAGGGTTTGGGTTAGTGTTCAAATTGACGATTTAGTGTGAGGGTTTCAATCGAGCACATTTAGGGTTAGAGTTATGCTTAGAATTCAGTGCATTTAGGGTTAGGGGTAGGGTTAGGGGTAGACTTAGTGGTAGGTTTAGGGTCAAGGTTAGAATCGAGAGCATTTAAGGATAGTGCTAGGGTTAGAGTTAGGTTTAGGGTTTGCTTTCGTAGAATCGAGGGTTAGGCCTAGGGTTAGGCTTAGGGTGAGATTTAGGGTTAGAATCAAGCACAGTTTTAGTGTTAGCGTTAGGGAGACGATTAGGGTTGAAGTGCTTTTAGGGCTAGTGGTAGGAGTAGGGTTAGGATTAGGGTTAAGGTTTGTGTTGGTAGAATCGAGGTTTAGGTTTAGGCTTGGGGTCAGGATTGCCTTTTGGATCAGAATTGAGTGTATTTAGGCTTTGGGTTAGTGTTCGAATTGATGATTTAGTGTTAGGGTTGAATCGAGCACATTTAGGGTTAGAGTTATGGTTAGAATTCAGTGCATTTAGGGTTAGGGTTAGGGTTAGGGTTAGGTTTAGGGTCAGGGTTAAAATCGAGAGAATTTAAGGATAGTGCTAGGGTTAGAGTTAGGTTTAGCGTTCGCTTTCGTAGAATTGAGGGTTAGGCTTAAGGTTAGGCTTAGGGTTAGGGTTAGGGTTAAAATCAGGCGCATTTTTAGTGTTCTGGTTTTCGTTAGGGTATGGCTTAGAGTGCATTTACGGGTAGGGGTAGGAGTACGGTTAGGATTAGAGTTAAGGTTTCTGTGGGTAGCATCGAGGTTTAGGGTTAGGCTTAGGGTCAGGAATGGCTTTTGGGTTAGAATCCAGTCCATTTAGGCTTAGGGATAGTGTTGACATTGACGATTTAGTGTTAGGGTTAGAATCGAGCACGTTTAGGGTTAGAGTTTTGTTTAGAATTCGTTAGGGTTAGGGGTAGTGTTAGGGGTAGGGGTAAGGTCAGAGTGCATTTCGGGGTAGGGGTAGGGGTAGAGTTAGGATTAGGGTTAGGTTTTGTGTTTTTAGAATCGAAGTTTAGGGTTAGGCTTAGGGTCAGAATTGCCTTTTGGGTTAGAATCGAGTGCATTTAGGGTTAGGGTTAGTGTTGAGATTGACGATTTACTGTTAGGCTTAGAATCGAGCACATTAGGGTTAGAGTTATGTTTAGAATTCAGTGCATTTAGGGTTAGGGATAGGGTTTGGATGACGGTTATGTTTAGGTTGAGGGTTAGAATCGAGTGCATTTAAGAAAAGTGTTAGGGTTAGAGTTAGGGTAGGGTTAGCTTTATTAAAATCGACGGTTAGGGTTAGAGTCAGGGTTAGGGTTAGCGTTAGGGTTAGGGTTAGGGTTTGTGTTGGTAGAATCGAAGTTTAGGGTTAGGCTTATGGTCAGCATTGCCTTTTGGATTAGAATCGAGCGCATTTAGAATTAGGGTTAGTGTTGAGATTGATGATTTAGTGTTAGCCTTAGAAACGAGCACATTAGGGTTAGAGTTATGGTTAGAATCCACTGCATTTAAGCTTAGGGTTAGGGTTAGGGTTATTAGGGTCAGGATTAGAATCGAGAGAATTTAAGGATACTGTTAGGGTTAGAGTTAGCTTTAGGGTTAGTTTTCGTAGAATTGAGGGTTAGGGTTAGCGGTAGGGTTAGGGTTAGAATAAAGCGCATTTTTATTGTTAGGGGTTGGGTTAGGGTTAGGGTTAGAGTGCATATAGAGGTAGGGATAGGAGTAGGGTTAGGATTAGGGTTAGGGTTTGTGTTGGTAGAATCGAGGTTTAGGGTTATTCTTAGGGTCAGGATTGCCTTTTGGGTTAGAATCGAGTGCATTTAGGGTAACAGTTAGTGTTGAGATTGACGATTTAGTGTTAGGGTTAGAAACGAGCACATTAGCGTTAGAGTTATGGTTAGAATCTAATGCATTTAGGGTTAGGATTAGGGTTAGGGTTATTAGGGTCAGGGTTTGAATCGAGAGCATTTAAGGATCGTGTTAGTGTTAGAATTAGGTTTAGGGTTAGCTTTCGTAGAATTGAGGGTTAGGGTTAGGGTTAGGGTTCGGGTTCGGTTTAGAATCAAGCGCATTTTAAGTGTTAGGATTGGGGTAGGCTTACGATTAGAGTGCATTTAGGGGTAGGGGTAGGAGTAGGGTTAGGATTAGGGTTACAGTTTGTGGTGGTAGAATAGAGGTTTAGGGTTAGGCTTAGGGTCAGGATTGCTTTTTGGGTTAGAATCGAGTGCATTCCGGGTTAGAGTTAATGATGAGATTGACGATTTAGTGTTAGGGTTAGAATCGAGCACATTAGAGTTATAGTTATGGTTAGAATCCACTGCATTTAGGCTTAGGGTTATGGTTAGGGTTATTAGGGTCAGCATTAGAATCGAGAGCATTTAAGGATAGTGTTAGGGTTAGAGTTAAGTTTAGGGTTAGGTTTCGTAGAATTGAGGGTTAGGGTTGGGGTTAGGGTTAGGGTTAGTATTAGGGTTAGAATCAAGCGCATTTTTAGTGTTAGGGGTTGGGTTACGGTTAGGGTTAGAGTGCATATAGAGGTAGGGATAGGAGTAGGGTTAGGATTAGGGTTAGGGTTTGTGTTGGTAGAATCGAAGTTTAGGGTTATGCTTAGGGTCAGGATTGCCTTTTGGGTTAGAGTCGAGTGCATTTAGGGTTAGGCTTATTGTTGAGATTGACGATTTAGTGTTAGGGTTATAATCGAGCACATTAGGGTTAGAGTTATGGTTAGAATCCAGTGCATTTAGGGTTAGGGTTAGGGTTAGGGTTAGGATTAGGGGTAGAATCAAGCGCATTTTTAGTATTAGGTTTGCGGTTAGGGTTACGGTTTGAGTGCATTTAGGGGTATGGGAGGAGTTGGGTTAGGATTAGTGTTAGGGTTTGTGTTGGTAGAATCGAGGTTTTGGGTTTGGCTCAGGGTCAGGAGCGCATTTTGCGTCATATTTCAGAGCAGTTAGGCTAAGGTTAGTGTTGAAATTGATGATTTAGTTTTAGCGTTAGAATCAAGCACATTTAGGGATAGAGTTATGGTTAGAATTCGTTAGGGGTACGGTTATTGTTAGGGTTAGGGGTACGGTTAGAGTGCATTTAGCGGTAGGGGTTGGGGCACGGTTGGAATTAAGGTTAGGGTTAGTGTTGGTAGAATCGAGGTTTAGGGTTAGGCTCAGGGTCAGGATTGCCTTTTGGGTTAGAATCGAGTGCATTTAGGCTTAAGTTTACTGTTGAGATTGACGAATTAGTGTTAGGGTTAGAATCAAGAACATTACAGTTAGAGTTATGGTTAGAATCCAGTGCATTTAGGGTTAGCCTTATGCTTAGGGTTACGATTATGTTTAGGGTGAGGTTAGAATCAAGTGCATTTAAGGATAGTTTTAGGGTGAGAGTTTGGTTTAGGGTTAGCTTTCGTAGAATCGAGGGTTAAGCTTCGGGTTAGGATTAGCGTTAGGGTTAGGGTTAGAATCAGGCGCAATTTTAGTGTTATGGTTGGGGTTTGGTTATGGCTTAGAGCGGATTGTATGGTAGGGGTGGGAGTAGGGTTAGGATTAGGGTTAAGGTTTCTGTTGGTAGGATCGAGGTTTAAGTTTAGGCTTAGGGTCAGGATTGCCTTTTGGGTTAGAATCGAGTGCATTTAGGGTTAGAGTTAGTGTTGAGATTGACGATTTAGTATTAGGGTTAGAATCGAGCACATTAGGGTTAGAGTTATGGTTAGATTCCAGTACATTGAGGGTTAGGGATAGGGTTAGGATGACGGTTATGTTTAGGTTGAGGGTTAGAATCGAGTGCATTTAAGGATAGTGTTAGGGTTAGAGTTAGGTTAGGGTTAGCTTTCTTAGAATCGACGGTTAGGGTTAGGGTTAGGGTTAGGGTTAAGGTTAGAATCAAGGGCATTTTTAGTGTTAAGTTTACGGTTAGGGTTAGGGTTAGAGGGAATTCAGGGGTAGGGGTAGTAGTAGGGTTAGGATTAGCGTTAGGGTTTTTGTTGGTAGAATTGAGGTTCAGGCTTAGGCTTAGGGTCAGGATTGCCTTTTGGGTTAGAATCGAGTGCATTTAGGGTAACAGTTAGTGTTGAGATTGACGATTTAGTGTTAGGGTTAGAAACGAGCACATTAGCGTTAGAGTTATGGTTAGAATCTAATGCATTTAGGGTTAGGATTAGGGTTAGGGTTATTAGGGTCAGGGTTTGAATCGAGAGCATTTAAGGATCGTGTTAGTGTTAGAATTAGGTTTAGGGTTAGCTTTCGTAGAATTGAGGGTTAGGGTTAGGGTTAGGGTTCGGGTTCGGTTTAGAATCAAGCGCATTTTTAGTATTAGGGTTGTGGTAGGCTTACGATTAGAGTGCATTTAGGGGTAGGGGTAGGAGTAGGTTCTGGATTAGGGTTACGGTTTGTGGTGGTAGAATAGAGGTTTAGGGTTAGGCTTAGGGTCATGATTACTTTTTGGGTTAGAATCGAGTGCATTCCGGGTTAGAGTGAATGATGAGATTGACGATTTAGTGTTAGGCTTAGGATTGAGCACATTTAGGGTTAGAGTTGTGGTTAGAATTCGTTAGGTTTAGGGTTAGGGGTAGGGGTAGGCTAGGGGTCAGAATCACGCGCATTTTTAGTGTTAGGGTTAGGTTTAGTGTTAGGGTTAGAGTGCATTTAGAGGTAGGGGTAGCGGTAGGATTAGGATTTGTGTTAGGGTTAGTGATGGTAGAATCGAGGTTTAGGTTTAGGCTTAGGGTCAGGATTGCATTTTGGATCAGAATCGAGTGTATTTAGGGTTTGGGTTAGTGTTCAAATTGACGATTTAGTGTGAGGGTTTCAATCGAGCACATTTAGGGTTAGAGTTATGCTTAGAATTCAGTGCATGTAGGGTTAGGGGTAGGGTTAGGGGTAGACTTAGTGGTAGGTTTAGGGTCAAGGTTAGAATCGAGAGCATTTAAGGATAGTGCTAGGGTTAGAGTTAGGTTTAGGGTTTGCTTTCGTAGAATCGAGGGTTAGGCTTAGGGTTAGGCTTAGGGTGAGGTTTAGGGTTAGAATCAAGCACAGTTTTAGTGTTAGCGTTAGGGAGAGGATTAGGGTTGAAGTGCTTTTAGGGCTAGTGGTAGGAGTAGGGTTAGGATTAGGGTTAAGGTTTGTGTTGGTAGAATCGAGGTTTAGGTTTAGGCTTGGGGTCAGGATTGCCTTTTGGATCAGAATTGAGTGTATTTAGGCTTTGGGTTAGTGTTCGAATTGATGATTTAGTGTTAGGGTTGAATCGAGCACATTTAGGGTTAGAGTTCTGGTTAGAATTCAGTGCATTTAGGGTTAGGGTTAGGGTTAGGGTTAGGTTTAGGGTCAGGGTTAAAATCGAGAGAATTTAAGGATAGTGCTAGGGTTAGAGTTAGGTTTAGCGTTCGCTTTCGTAGAATCGAGGTTTAGGCTTAAGGTTAGGCTTAGGGTTAGGGTTAGGGTTAGAATCAGGCGCATTTTTAGTGTTCTGGTTTTCGTTAGGGTATGGCTTAGAGTGCATTTAGGGGTAGGGGTAGGAGTACGGTTAGGATTAGAGTTAAGGTTTCTGTGGGTAGCATCGAGGTTTAGGGTTAGGCTTAGGGTCAGGAATGGCTTTTGGGTTAGAATCCAGTGCATTTAGGCTTAGGGATAGTGTTGACATTGACGATTTAGTGTTAGGGTTAGAATCGAGCACGTTTAGGGTTAGAGTTTTGTTTAGAATTCGTTAGGGTTAGGGGTAGTGTTAGGGGTAGGGGTAGGGTCAGAGTGCATTTCGGGGTAGGGGTAGTGGTAGAGTTAGGATTAGGGTTAGGTTTTGTGTTTTTAGAATCGAAGTTTAGGGTTAGGCTTAGGGTCAGAATTGCCTTTTGGGTTAGAATCGAGTGCATTTAGGGTTAGGGTTACTGTTGAGATTGACGATTTACTGTTAGGCTTAGAATCGAGCACATTAGAGTTAGAGTTATGTTTAGAATTCAGTGCATTTAGGGTTAGGGATAGGGTTTGGATGACGGTTATGTTCAGGTTGAGGGTTAGAATCGAGTGCATTTAAGAAAAGTGTTAGGGTTAGAGTTAGGGTAGGGTTAGCTTTATTAAAATCGACGGTTAGGGTTAGAGTCAGGGTTAGGGTTAGCGTTAGGGTTAGGGTTAGGGTTTGTGTTGGTAGAATCGAAGTTTAGGGTTAGGCTTATGGTCAGCATTGCCTTTTGGATTAGAATCGAGCGCATTTAGAATTAGGGTTAGTGTTGAGATTGATGATTTAGTGTTAGCCTTAGAAACGAGCACATTAGGGTTAGAGTTATGGTTAGAATCCACTGCATTTAAGCTTAGGGTTAGGGTTAGGGTTATTAGGGTCAGGATTAGAATCGAGAGAATTTAAGGATACTGTTAGGGTTAGAGTTAGCTTTAGGGTTAGTTTTCGTAGAATTGAGGGTTAGGGTTAGCGGTAGGGTTAGGGTTAGAATAAAGCGCATTTTTATTGTTAGGGGTTGGGTTAGGGTTAGGGTTAGAGTGCATATAGAGGTAGGGATAGGAGTAGGGTTAGGATTAGGGTTAGGGTTTGTGTTGGTAGAATCGAGGTTTAGGGTTATTCTTAGGGTCAGGATTGCCTTTTGGGTTAGAATCGAGTGCATTTAGGGTAACAGTTAGTGTTGAGATTGACGATTTAGTGTTAGGGTTAGAAACGAGCACATTAGCGTTAGAGTTATGGTTAGAATCTAATGCATTTAGGGTTAGGATTAGGGTTAGGGTTATTAGGGTCAGGGTTTGAATCGAGAGCATTTAAGGATCGTGTTAGTGTTAGAATTAGGTTTAGGTTTAGCTTTCGTAGAATTGAGGGTTAGGGTTAGGGTTAGGGTTCGGGTTCGGTTTAGAATCAAGCGCATTTTAAGTGTTAGGATTGGGGTAGGCTTACGATTAGAGTGCATTTAGGGGTAGGGGTAGGAGTAGGGTTAGGATTAGGGTTACACTTTGTGGTGGTAGAATAGAGGTTTAGGGTTAGGCTTAGGGTCAGGATTGCTTTTTGGGTTAGAATCGAGTGCATTCCGGGTTAGAGTTAATGATGAGATTGACGATTTAGTGTTAGGGTTAGAATCGAGCACATTAGGGTTAGAGTTATGGTTAGAATCCACTGCATTTAGGCTTAGGGTTATGGTTAGGGTTATTAGGGTCAGCATTAGAATCGAGAGCATTTAAGGATAGTGTTAGGGTTAGAGTTAGGTTTAGGGTTAGGTTTCGTAGAATTGAGGGTTAGGGTTGGGGTTAGGGTTAGGGTTAGTATTAGGGTTAGAATCAAGCGCATTTTTAGTGTTAGGGGTTGGGTTACGGTTAGGGTTAGAGTGCATATAGAGGTAGGGATAGGAGTAGGGTTAGGATTAGGGTTAGGGTTTGTGTTGGTAGAATCGAGGTTTAGGGTTATGCTTAGGGTCAGGATTGCCTTTTGGGTTAGAGTCGAGTGCATTTAGGGTTAGGCTTATTGTTGAGATTGACGATTTAGTGTTAGGGTTATAATCGAGCACATTAGGGTTAGAGTTATGGTTAGAATCCAGTGCATTTAGGGTTAGGGATAGGGGTAGGGTTAGGATTAGGGGTAGAATCAAGCGCATTTTTAGTATTAGGTTTGCGGTTAGGGTTACGGTTTGAGTGCATTTAGGGGTATGGGAGGAGTTGGGTTAGGATTAGTGTTAGGGTTTGTGTTGGTAGAATCGAGGTTTTGGGTTTGGCTCAGGGTCAGGAGCGCATTTTGCGTCATATTTCAGAGCAGTTAGGCTAAGGTTAGTGTTGAAATTGATGATTTAGTTTTAGCGTTAGAATCAAGCACATTTAGGGATAGAGTTATGGTTAGAATTCGTTAGGGGTACGGTTATTGTTAGGGTTAGGGGTACGGTTAGAGTGCATTTAGCGGTAGGGGTTGGGGCACGGTTGGAATTAAGGTTAGGGTTAGTGTTGGTAGAATCGAGGTTTAGGGTTAGGCTCAGGGTCAGGATTGCCTTTTGGGTTAGAATCGAGTGCATTTAGGCTTAAGTTTACTGTTGAGATTGACGAATTAGTGTTAGGGTTAGAATCAAGAACATTACAGTTAGAGTTATGGTTAGAATCCAGTGCATTTAGGGTTAGCCTTAGGCTTAGGGTTACGGTTATGTTTAGGGTGAGGTTAGAATCAAGTGCATTTAAGGATAGTTTTAGGGTGAGAGTTTGGTTTAGGGTTAGCTTTCGTAGAATCGAGGGTTAAGCTTCGGGTTAGGATTAGCGTTAGGGTTAGGGTTAGAATCAGGCGCAATTTTAGTGTTATGGTTGGGGTTTGGTTATGGCTTAGAGCGGATTGTATGGTAGGGGTGGGAGTAGGGTTAGGATTAGGGTTAAGGTTTCTGTTGGTAGGATCGAGGTTTAAGTTTAGGCTTAGGGTCAGGATTGCCTTTTGGGTTAGAATCGAGTGCATTTAGGGTTAGAGTTAGTGTTGAGATTGACGATTTAGTATTAGGGTTAGAATCGAGCACATTAGGGTTAGAGTTATGGTTAGATTCCAGTACATTGAGGGTTAGGGATAGGGTTAGGATGACGGTTATGTTTAGGTTGAGGGTTAGAATCGAGTGCATTTAAGGATAGTGTTAGGGTTAGAGTTAGGTTAGGGTTAGCTTTCTTAGAATCGACGGTTAGGGTTAGGGTTAGGGTTAGGGTTAAGGTTAGAATCAAGGGCATTTTTAGTGTTAAGTTTACGGTTAGGGTTAGGGTTAGAGGGAATTCAGGGGTAGGGGTAGTAGTAGGGTTAGGATTAGCGTTAGGGTTTTTGTTGGTAGAATTGAGGTTCAGGCTTAGGCTTAGGGTCAGGATTGCCTTTTGGGTTAGAATCGAGTGCATTTAGGGTAACAGTTAGTGTTGAGATTGACGATTTAGTGTTAGGGTTAGAAACGAGCACATTAGCGTTAGAGTTATGGTTAGAATCTAATGCATTTAGGGTTAGGATTAGGGTTAGGGTTATTAGGGTCAGGGTTTGAATCGAGAGCATTTAAGGATCGTGTTAGTGTTAGAATTAGGTTTAGGGTTAGCTTTCGTAGAATTGAGGGTTAGGGTTAGGGTTAGGGTTCGGGTTCGGTTTAGAATCAAGCGCATTTTTAGTATTAGGGTTGTGGTAGGCTTACGATTAGAGTGCATTTAGGGGTAGGGGTAGGAGTAGGTTCTCGATTAGGGTTACGGTTTGTGGTGGTAGAATAGAGGTTTAGGGTTAGGCTTAGGGTCATGATTACTTTTTGGGTTAGAATCGAGTGCATTCCGGGTTAGAGTTAATGATCAGATTGACGATTTAGTGTTAGGATTAGGATCGAGCACATTTAGGGTTAGAGTTGTGGTTAGAATTCGTTAGGTTTAGGGTTAGGGGTAGGGGTAGGCTAGGGGTCAGAATCACGCGCATTTTTAGTGTTAGGGTTAGGTTTAGTGTTAGGGTTAGAGTGCATTTAGAGGTAGGGGTAGCGGTAGGATTAGGATTTGTGTTAGGGTTAGTGATGGTAGAATCGAGGTTTAGGTTTAGGCTTAGGGTCAGGATTGCATTTTGGATCAGAATCGAGTGTATTTAGGGTTTGGGTTAGTGTTCAAATTGACGATTTAGTGTGAGGGTTTCAATCGAGCACATTTAGGGTTAGAGTTATGCTTAGAATTCAGTGCATTTAGGGTTAGAGGTAGGGTTAGGGGTAGACTTAGTGGTAGGTTTAGGGTCAAGGTTAGAATCGAGAGCATTTAAGGATAGTGCTAGGGTTAGAGTTACGTTTAGGGTTTGCTTTCGTAGAATCGAGGGTTAGGCTTAGGGTTAGGCTTAGGGTGAGGTTTAGGGTTAGAATCAAGCACAGTTTTAGTGTTAGCGTTAGGGAGAGGATTAGGGTTGAAGTGCTTTTAGGGCTAGTGGTAGGAGTAGGGTTAGGATTAGGGTTAAGGTTTGTGTTGGTAGAATCGAGGTTTAGGTTTAAGCTTGGGGTGAGGATTGCCTTTTGGATCAGAATTGAGTGTATTTAGGCTTTGGGTTAGTGTTCGAATTGATGATTTAGTGTTAGGGTTGAATCGAGCACATTTAGGGTTAGAGTTCTGGTTAGAATTCAGTGCATTTAGGGTTAGGGTTAGGGTTAGGGTTAGGTTTAGGGTCAGGGTTAAAATCGAGAGAATTTAAGGATAGTGCTAGGGTTAGAGTTAGGTTTAGCGTTCGCTTTTGTAGAATCGAGGGTTAGGCTTAAGGTTAGGCTTAGGGTTAGGGTTAGGGTTAGAATCAGGCGCATTTTTAGTGTTCTGGTTTTCGTTAGGGTATGGCTTAGAGTGCATTTAGGGGTAGGGGTAGGAGTACGGTTAGGATTAGAGTTAAGGTTTCTGTGGGTAGCATCGAGGTTTAGGGTTAGGCTTATGGTCAGGAATGGCTTTTGGGTTAGAATCCAGTGCATTTAGGCTTAGGGATAGTGTTGACATTGACGATTTAGTGTTAGGGTTAGAATCGAGCACGTTTAGGGTTAGAGTTTTGTTTAGAATTCGTTAGGGTTAGGGGTAGTGTTAGGTGTAGGGGTAGGGTCAGAGTGCATTTCGGGGTAGGGGTAGGGGTAGAGTTAGAATTAGGGTTAGGTTTTTTGTTTTTAGAATCGAAGTTTAGGGTTAGGCTTAGGGTCAGAATTGCCTTTTGGGTTAGAATCGAGTGCATTTAGGGTTAGGGTTAGTGTTGAGATTGACGATTTACTGTTAGGCTTAGAATCGAGCACATTAGGGTTAGAGTTATGTTTAGAATTCAGTGCATTTAGGGTTAGGGATAGGGTTTGGATGACGGTTATGTTCAGGTTGAGGGTTAGAATCGAGTGCATTTAAGAAAAGTGTTAGGGTTAGAGTTAGGGTAGGGTTAGCTTTATTAAAATCGACGGTTAGGGTTAGAGTCAGGGTTAGGGTTAGCGTTAGGGTTAGGGTTAGGGTTTGTGTTGGTAGAATCGAAGTTTAGGGTTAGGCTTATGGTCAGCATTGCCTTTTGGATTAGAATCGAGCGCATTTAGAATTAGGGTTAGTGTTGAGATTGATGATTTAGTGTTAGCCTTAGAAACGAGCACATTAGGGTTAGAGTTATGGTTAGAATCCACTGCATTTAAGCTTAGGGTTAGGGTTAGGGTTATTAGGGTCAGGATTAGAATCGAGAGAATTTAAGGATACTGTTAGGGTTAGAGTTAGCTTTAGGGTTAGTTTTCGTAGAATTGAGGGTTAGGGTTAGCGGTAGGGTTAGGGTTAGAATAAAGCGCATTTTTATTGTTAGGGGTTGGGTTAGGGTTAGGGTTAGAGTGCATATAGAGGTAGGGATAGGAGTAGGGTTAGGATTAGGGTTAGGGTTTGTGTTGGTAGAATCGAGGTTTAGGGTTATTCTTAGGGTCAGGATTGCCTTTTGGGTTAGAATCGAGTGCATTTAGGGTAACAGTTAGTGTTGAGATTGACGATTTAGTGTTAGGGTTAGAAACGAGCACATTAGCGTTAGAGTTATGGTTAGAATCTAATGCATTTAGGGTTAGGATTAGGGTTAGGGTTATTAGGGTCAGGGTTTGAATCGAGAGCATTTAAGGATCGTGTTAGTGTTAGAATTAGGTTTAGGTTTAGCTTTCGTAGAATTGAGGGTTAGGGTTAGGGTTAGGGTTCGGGTTCGGTTTAGAATCAAGCGCATTTTAAGTGTTAGGATTGGGGTAGGCTTACGATTAGAGTGCATTTAGGGGTAGGGGTAGGAGTAGGGTTAGGATTAGGGTTACAGTTTGTGGTGGTAGAATAGAGGTTTAGGGTTAGGCTTAGGGTCAGGATTGCTTTTTGGGTTAGAATCGAGTGCATTCCGGGTTAGAGTTAATGATGAGATTGACGATTTAGTGTTAGGGTTAGAATCGAGCACATTAGGGTTAGAGTTATGGTTAGAATCCACTGCATTTAGGCTTAGGGTTATGGTTAGGGTTATTAGGGTCAGCATTAGAATCGAGAGCATTTAAGGATAGTGTTAGGGTTAGAGTTAGGTTTAGGGTTAGGTTTCGTAGAATTGAGGGTTAGGGTTGGGGTTAGGGTTAGGGTTAGTATTAGGGTTACAATCAAGCGCATTTTTAGTGTTAGGGGTTGGGTTACGGTTAGGGTTAGAGTGCATATAGAGGTAGGGATAGGAGTAGGGTTAGGATTAGGGTTAGGGTTTGTGTTGGTAGAATCGAGGTTTAGGGTTATGCTTAGGGTCAGGATTGCCTTTTGGGTTAGAGTCGAGTGCATTTAGGGTTAGGCTTATTGTTGAGATTGACGATTTAGTGTTAGGGTTATAATCGAGCACATTAGGGTTAGAGTTATGGTTAGAATCCAGTGCATTTAGGGTTAGGGATAGGGGTAGGGTTAGGATTAGGGGTAGAATCAAGCGCATTTTTAGTATTAGGTTTGCGGTTAGGGTTACGGTTTGAGTGCATTTAGGGGTATGGGAGGAGTTGGGTTAGGATTAGTGTTAGGGTTTGTGTTGGTAGAATCGAGGTTTTGGGTTTGGCTCAGGGTCAGGAGCGCATTTTGCGTCATATTTCAGAGCAGTTAGGCTAAGGTTAGTGTTGAAATTGATGATTTAGTTTTAGCGTTAGAATCAAGCACATTTAGGGATAGAGTTATGGTTAGAATTCGTTAGGGGTACGGTTATTGTTAGGGTTAGGGGTACGGTTAGAGTGCATTTAGCGGTAGGGGTTGGGGCACGGTTGGAATTAAGGTTAGGGTTAGTGTTGGTAGAATCGAGGTTTAGGGTTAGGCTCAGGGTCAGGATTGCCTTTTGGGTTAGAATCGAGTGCATTTAGGCTTAAGTTTACTGTTGAGATTGACGAATTAGTGTTAGGGTTAGAATCAAGAACATTACAGTTAGAGTTATGGTTAGAATCCAGTGCATTTAGGGTTAGCCTTAGGCTTAGGGTTACGGTTATGTTTAGGGTGAGGTTAGAATCAAGTGCATTTAAGGATAGTTTTAGGGTGAGAGTTTGGTTTAGGGTTAGCTTTCGTAGAATCGAGGGTTAAGCTTCGGGTTAGGATTAGCGTTAGGGTTAGGGTTAGAATCAGGCGCAATTTTAGTGTTATGGTTGGGGTTTGGTTATGGCTTAGAGCGGATTTTATGGTAGGGGTGGGAGTAGGGTTAGGATTAGGGTGAAGGTTTCTGTTGGTAGGATCGAGGTTTAAGTTTAGGCTTAGGGTCAGGATTGCCTTTTGGGTTAGAATCGAGTGCATTTAGGGTTAGAGTTAGTGTTGAGATTGACGATTTAGTATTAGGGTTAGAATCGAGCACATTAGGGTTAGAGTTATGGTTAGATTCCAGTACATTGAGGGTTAGGGATAGGGTTAGGATGACGGTTATGTTTAGGTTGAGGGTTAGAATCGAGTGCATTTAAGGATAGTGTTAGGGTTAGAGTTAGGTTAGGGTTAGCTTTCTTAGAATCGACGGTTAGGGTTAGGGTTAGGGTTAGGGTTAAGGTTAGAATCAAGGGCATTTTTAGTGTTAAGTTTACGGTTAGGGTTAGGGTTAGAGGGAATTCAGGGGTAGGGGTAGTAGTAGGGTTAGGATTAGCGTTAGGGTTTTTGTTGGTAGAATTGAGGTTCAGGCTTAGGCTTAGGGTCAGGATTGCCTTTTGGGTTAGAATCGAGTGCATTTAGGGTAACAGTTAGTGTTGAGATTGACGATTTAGTGTTAGGGTTAGAAACGAGCACATTAGCGTTAGAGTTATGGTTAGAATCTAATGCATTTAGGGTTAGGATTAGGGTTAGGGTTATTAGGGTCAGGGTTTGAATCGAGAGCATTTAAGGATCGTGTTAGTGTTAGAATTAGGTTTAGGGTTAGCTTTCGTAGAATCGAGGGTTAGGGTTAGGGTTAGGGTTCGGGTTCGGTTTAGAATCAAGCGCATTTTTAGTATTAGGGTTGTGGTATGCTTACGATTAGAGTGCATTTAGGGGTAGGGGTAGGAGTAGGTTCTGGATTAGGGTTACGGTTTGTGGTGGTAGAATAGAGGTTTAGGGTTAGGCTTAGGGTCATGATTACTTTTTGGGTTAGAATCGAGTGCATTCCGGGTTAGAGTTAATGATGAGATTGACGATTTAGTGTTAGGCTTAGGATCGAGCACATTTAGGGTTAGAGTTGTGGTTAGAATTCGTTAGGTTTAGGGTTAGGGGTAGGGGTAGGCTAGGGGTCAGAATCACGCGCATTTTTAGTGTTAGGGTTAGGTTTAGTGTTAGGGTTAGAGTGCATTTAGAGGTAGGGGTAGCGGTAGGATTAGGATTTGTGTTAGGGTTAGTGATGGTAGAATCGAGGTTTAGGTTTAGGCTTAGGTTCAGGATTGCATTTTGGATCAGAATCGAGTGTATTTAGGGTTTGGGTTAGTGTTCAAATTGACGATTTAGTGTGAGGGTTTCAATCGAGCACATTTAGGGTTAGAGTTATGCTTAGAATTCAGTGCATTTAGGGTTAGAGGTAGGGTTAGGGGTAGACTTAGTGGTATGTTTAGGGTCAAGGTTAGAATCGAGAGCATTTAAGGATAGTGCTAGGGTTAGAGTTAGGTTTAGGGTTTGCTTTCGTAGAATCGAGGGTTAGGCTTAGGGTTAGGCTTAGGGTGAGGTTTAGGGTTAGAATCAAGCACAGTTTTAGTGTTAGCGTTAGGGAGAGGATTAGGGTTGAAGTGCTTTTAGGGCTAGTGGTAGGAGTAGGGTTAGGATTAGGATTAAGGTTTGTGTTGGTAGAATCGAGGTTTAGGTTTAAGCTTGGGGTGAGGATTGCCTTTTGGATCAGATTTGAGTGTATTTAGGCTTTGGGTTAGTGTTCGAATTGATGATTTAGTGTTAGGGTTGAATCGAGCACATTTAGGGTTAGAGTTATGGTTAGAATTCAGTGCATTTAGGGTTAGGGTTAGGGTTAGGGTTAGGTGTAGGGTCAGGGTTAAAATTGAGAGCATTTAAGGATAGTGCTAGGGTTAGAGTTAGGTTTAGCGTTCGCTTTCGTAGAATCGAGGGTTAGGCTTAAGGTTAGGCTTAGGGTTAGGGTTAGGGTTAGAATCAGGCGCATTTTTAGTGTTCTGGTTTTCGTTAGGGTATGGCTTAGAGTGCATTTACGGGTAGGGGTAGGAGTACGGTTAGGATTAGAGTTAAGGTTTCTGTGGGTAGCATCGAGGTTTAGGGTTAGGCTTAGGGTCAGGAATGGCTTTTGGGTTAGAATCCAGTGCATTTAGGCTTAGGGATAGTGTTGACATTGACGATTTAGTGTTAGGGTTAGAATCGAGCACGTTTAGGGTTAGAGTTTTGTTTAGAATTCGTTAGGGTTAGGGGTAGTGTTAGGGGTAGGGGTAGGGTCAGAGTGCATTTCGGGGTAGGGGTAGGGGTAGAGTTAGGATTAGGGTTAGGTTTTGTGTTTTTAGAATCGAAGTTTAGGGTTAGGCTTAGGGTCAGAATTGCCTTTTGGGTTAGAATCGAGTGCATTTAGGGTTAGGGTTAGTGTTGAGATTGACGATTTCCTGTTAGGCTTAGAATCGAGCACATTAGGCTTAGAGTTATGGTTAGAATCCACTGCATTTAGGCTTAGTGTTAGGGTAAGGGTTATTAGGGTTAGGATTAGAATCGAGATCATTTAAGGATAGTGTTAGGGTTAGAGTTAGGTTTAGGGTTACGTTTCGTAGAATTGAGGGTTAGGGTTATGGTTAGGGTTGGGGTTAGGGATAGGGTTAGAATCAAGCGCATTTTTAGTGTTAGGGGTTGGGTTAGGGTTAGGGTTAGAGTGCCTATAGAGGTAGGGATAGGAGTAGGGTTAGGATTAGGGTTAGGGTTTGCGTTGGTAGAATCGAGGTTTAAGGTTACGCTTAGGGTCAGGATTGCCTTTAGGGTTAGAGTCGAGTGCATTTAGGGTTAGGCTTAGTGTTGAAATTGACGATTTAGTGTTAGGGTTCTAATCGATCACATTAGGGTTAGAGTTATGTTTAGAATTCAGTGCATTTAGGGTTAGGGATAGGGTTTGGATGACGGTTATTTTTAGGTTGAGGGTTAGAATCGAGTGCATTTAAGAAAAGTGTTAGGGTTAGAGTTAGGGTAGGGTTAGCTTTATTAAAATCGACGGTTAGGGTTAGAGTCAGGGTTAGGGTTAGCGTTAGGGTTAGGGTTAGGGTTTGTGTTGGTAGAATCGAAGTTTAGGGTTAGGCTTATGGTCAGCATTGCCTTTTGGATTAGAATCGAGCGCATTTAGAATTAGGGTTAGTGTTGAGATTGATGATTTAGTGTTAGCCTTAGAAACGAGCACATTAGGGTTAGAGTTATGGTTAGAATCCACTGCATTTAAGCTTAGGGTTAGGGTTAGGGTTATTAGGGTCAGGATTAGAATCGAGAGAATTTAAGGATACTGTTAGGGTTAGAGTTAGCTTTAGGGTTGGTTTTCGTAGAATTGAGGGTTAGGGTTAGCGGTAGGGTTAGGGTTAGAATAAAGCGCATTTTTATTGTTAGGGGTTGGGTTAGGGTTAGGGTTAGAGTGCATATAGAGGTAGGGATAGGAGTAGGGTTAGGATTAGGGTTAGGGTTTGTGTTGGTAGAATCGAGGTTTAGGGTTATTCTTAGGGTCAGGATTGCCTTTTGGGTTAGAATCGAGTGCATTTAGGGTAACAGTTAGTGTTGAGCTTGACGATTTAGTGTTAGGGTTAGAAATGAGCACATTAGCATTAGAGTTATGGTTAGAATCTAATGCATTTAGGGTTAGGATTAGGGTTAGGGTTATTAGGTTCAGGGTTTGAATCGAGAGCATTTAAGGATCGTGTTAGTGTTAGAATTAGGTTTCGAGTTAGCTTTCATAGAATTGAGGGTTAGGGTTAGGGTTAGGGTTCGGGTTCGGTTTAGAATCAAGCGCATTTTAAGTGTTAGGATTGGGGTAGGCTTACAATTAGAGTGCATTTAGGGGTAGGGGTAGGAGTAGGGTTAGGATTAGGGTTACGGTTTGTGGTGGTAGAATAGAGGTTTAGGGTTAGGCTTAGGGTCAGGATTGCTTTTTGGGTTAGAATCGAGTGCATTCCGGGTTAGAGTTAATGATGAGATTGACGATTTAGTGTTAGGGTTAGAATCGAGCACATTAGGGTTAGAGTTATGGTTAGAATCCACTGCATTTAGGCTTAGGGTTATGGTTAGGGTTATTAGGGTCAGCATTAGAATCGAGAGCATTTAAGGATAGTGTTAGGGTTAGAGTTAGGTTTAGGGTTAGGTTTCGTAGAATTGAGGGTTAGGGTTGGGGTTAGGGTTAGGGTTAGTATTAGGGTTAGAATCAAGCGCATTTTTAGTGTTAGGGGTTGGGTTACGGTTAGGGTTAGAGTGCATATAGAGGTAGGGATAGGAGTAGGGTTAGGATTAGGGTTAGGGTTTGTGTTGGTAGAATCGAGGTTTAGGGTTATGCTTAGGGTCAGGATTGCCTTTTGGGTTAGAGTCGAGTGCATTTAGGGTTAGGCTTATTGTTGAGATTGACGATTTAGTGTTAGGGTTATAATCGAGCACATTAGGGTTAGAGTTATGGTTAGAATCCAGTGCATTTAGGGTTAGGGTTAGGGTTAGGGTTAGGATTAGGGGTAGAATCAAGCGCATTTTTAGTATTAGGTTTGCGGTTAGGGTTACGGTTTGAGTGCATTTAGGGGTATGGGAGGAGTTGGGTTAGGATTAGTGTTAGGGTTTGTGTTGGTAGAATCGAGGTTTTGGGTTTGGCTCAGGGTCAGGAGCGCATTTTGCGTCATATTTCAGAGCAGTTAGGCTAAGGTTAGTGTTGAAATTGATGATTTAGTTTTAGCGTTAGAATCAAGCACATTTAGGGATAGAGTTATGGTTAGAATTCGTTAGGGGTACGGTTATTGTTAGGGTTAGGGGTACGGTTAGAGTGCATTTAGCGGTAGGGGTTGGGGCACGGTTGGAATTAAGGTTAGGGTTAGTGTTGGTAGAATCGAGGTTTAGGGTTAGGCTCAGGGTCAGGATTGCCTTTTGGGTTAGAATCGAGTGCATTTAGGCTTAAGTTTACTGTTGAGATTGACGAATTAGTGTTAGGGTTAGAATCAAGAACATTACAGTTAGAGTTATGGTTAGAATCCAGTGCATTTAGGGTTAGCCTTAGGCTTAGGGTTACGGTTATGTTTAGGGTGAGGTTAGAATCAAGTGCATTTAAGGATAGTTTTAGGGTGAGAGTTTGGTTTAGGGTTAGCTTTCGTAGAATCGAGGGTTAAGCTTCGGGTTAGGATTAGCGTTAGGGTTAGGGTTAGAATCAGGCGCAATTTTAGTGTTATGGTTGGGGTTTGGTTATGGCTTAGAGCGGATTGTATGGTAGGGGTGGGAGTAGGGTTAGGATTAGGGTTAAGGTTTCTGTTGGTAGGATCGAGGTTTAAGTTTAGGCTTAGGGTCAGGATTGCCTTTTGGGTTAGAATCGAGTGCATTTAGGGTTAGAGTTAGTGTTGAGATTGACGATTTAGTATTAGGGTTAGAATCGAGCACATTAGGGTTAGAGTTATGGTTAGATTCCAGTACATTGAGGGTTAGGGATAGGGTTAGGATGACGGTTATGTTTAGGTTGAGGTTTAGAATCGAGTGCATTTAAGGATAGTGTTAGGGTTAGAGTTAGGTTAGGGTTAGCTTTCTTAGAATCGACGGTTAGGGTTAGGGTTAGGGTTAGGGTTAAGGTTAGAATCAAGGGCATTTTTAGTGTTAAGTTTACGGTTAGGGTTAGGGTTAGAGGGAATTCAGGGGTAGGGGTAGTAGTAGGGTTAGGATTAGCGTTAGGGTTTTTGTTGGTAGAATTGAGGTTCAGGCTTAGGCTTAGGGTCAGGATTGCCTTTTGGGTTAGAATCGAGTGCATTTAGGGTAACAGTTAGTGTTGAGATTGACGATTTAGTGTTAGGGTTAGAAACGAGCACATTAGCGTTAGAGTTATGGTTAGAATCTAATGCATTTAGGGTTAGGATTAGGGTTAGGGTTATTAGGGTCAGGGTTTGAATCGAGAGCATTTAAGGATCGTGTTAGTGTTAGAATTAGGTTTAGGGTTAGCTTTCGTAGAATCGAGGGTTAGGGTTAGGGTTAGGGTTCGGGTTCGGTTTAGAATCAAGCGCATTTTTAGTATTAGGGTTGTGGTATGCTTACGATTAGAGTGCATTTAGGGGTAGGGGTAGGAGTAGGTTCTGGATTAGGGTTACGGTTTGTGGTGGTAGAATAGAGGTTTAGGGTTAGGCTTAGGGTCATGATTACTTTTTGGGTTAGAATCGAGTGCATTCCGGGTTAGAGTTAATGATGAGATTGACGATTTAGTGTTAGGCTTAGGATCGAGCACATTTAGGGTTAGAGTTGTGGTTAGAATTCGTTAGGTTTAGGGTTAGGGGTAGGGGTAGGCTAGGGGTCAGAATCACGCGCATTTTTAGTGTTAGGGTTAGGTTTAGTGTTAGGGTTAGAGTGCATTTAGAGGTAGGGGTAGCGGTAGGATTAGGATTTGTGTTAGGGTTAGTGATGGTAGAATCGAGGTTTAGGTTTAGGCTTAGGGTCAGGATTGCATTTTGGATCAGAATCGAGTGTATTTAGGGTTTGGGTTAGTGTTCAAATTGACGATTTAGTGTGAGGGTTTCAATCGAGCACATTTAGGGTTAGAGTTATGCTTAGAATTCAGTGCATTTAGGGTTAGGGGTAGGGTTAGGGGTAGACTTAGTGGTAGGTTTAGGGTCAAGGTTAGAATCGAGAGCATTTAAGGATAGTGCTAGGGTTAGAGTTAGGTTTAGGGTTTGCTTTCGTAGAATCGAGGGTTAGGCTTAGGGTTAGGCTTAGGGTGAGGTTTAGGGTTAGAATCAAGCACAGTTTTAGTGTTAGCGTTAGGGAGAGGATTAGGGTTGAAGTGCTTTTAGGGCTAGTGGTAGGAGTAGGGTTAGGATTAGGGTTAAGGTTTGTGTTGGTAGAATCGAGGTTTAGGTTTAAGCTTGGGGTGAGGATTGCCTTTTGGATCAGATTTGAGTGTATTTAGGCTTTGGGTTAGTGTTCGAATTGATGATTTAGTGTTAGGGTTGAATCGAGCACATTTAGGGTTAGAGTTAAGGTTAGAATTCAGTGCATTTAGGGTTAGGGTTAGGGTTAGGGTTAGGTTTAGGGTCAGGGTTAAAATCGAGAGCATTTAAGGATAGTGCTAGGGTTAGAGTTAGGTTTAGCGTTCGCTTTCGTAAAATCGAGGTTTAGGCTTAAGGTTAGGCTTAGGGTTAGGGTTAGGGTTAGAATCAGGCGCATTTTTAGTGTTCTGGTTTTCGTTAGGGTATGGCTTAGAGTGCATTTACGGGTAGGGGTAGGAGTACGGTTAGGATTAGAGTTAAGGTTTCTGTGGGTAGCATCGAGGTTTAGGGTTAGGCTTAGGGTCAGGAATGGCTTTTGGGTTAGAATCCAGTGCATTTAGGCTTAGGGATAGTGTTGACATTGACGATTTAGTGTTAGGGTTAGAATCGAGCACGTTTAGGGTTAGAGTTTTGTTTAGAATTCGTTAGGGTTAGGGGTAGTGTTAGGGGTAGGGGTAGGGTCAGAGTGCATTTCGGGGTAGGGGTAGGGGTAGAGTTAGGATTAGGGTTAGGTTTTGTGTTTTTAGAATCGAAGTTTAGGGTTAGGCTTAGGGTCAGAATTGCCTTTTGGGTTAGAATCGAGTGCATTTAGGGTTAGGGTTAGTGTTGAGATTGACGATTTACTGTTAGGCTTAGAATCGAGCACATTAGGGTTAGAGTTATGGTTAGAATCCACTGCATTTAGGCTTAGTGTTAGGGTAAGGGTTATTAGGGTCAGGATTAGGATCGAGATCATTTAAGGATAGTGTTAGGGTTAGAGTTAGGTTTAGGGTTACGTTTCGTAGAATTGAGGGTTAGGGTTATGGTTAGGGTTGGGGTTAGGGATAGGGTTAGAATCAAGCGCATTTTTAGTGTTAGGGGTTGGGTTAGGGTTAGGGTTAGAGTGCATATAGAGGTAGGGATAGGAGTAGGGTTAGGATTAGGGTTAGGGTTTGCGTTGGTAGAATCGAGGTTTAAGGTTACGCTTAGGGTCAGGATTGCCTTTAGGGTTAGAGTCGAGTGCATTTAGGGTTAGGCTTAGTGTTGAAATTGACGATTTAGTGTTAGGGTTCTAATCGATCACATTAGGGTTAGAGTTATGTTTAGAATTCAGTGCATTTAGGGTTAGGGATAGGGTTTGGATGACGGTTATATTTAGGTTGAGGGTTAGAATCGAGTGCATTTAAGAAAAGTGTTAGGGTTAGAGTTAGGGTAGGGTTAGCTTTATTAAAATCGACGGTTAGGGTTAGAGTCAGGGTTAGGGTTAGCGTTAGGGTTAGGGTTAGGGTTTGTGTTGGTAGAATCGAAGTTTAGGGTTAGGCTTATGGTCAGCATTGCCTTTTGGATTAGAATCGAGCGCATTTAGAATTAGGGTTAGTGTTGAGATTGATGATTTAGTGTTAGCCTTAGAAACGAGCACATTAGGGTTAGAGTTATGGTTAGAATCCACTGCATTTAAGCTTAGGGTTAGGGTTAGGGTTATTAGGGTCAGGATTAGAATCGAGAGAATTTAAGGATACTGTTAGGGTTAGAGTTAGCTTTAGGGTTAGTTTTCGTAGAATTGAGGGTTAGGGTTAGCGGTAGGGTTAGGGTTAGAATAAAGCGCATTTTTATTGTTAGGGGTTGGGTTAGGGTTAGGGTTAGAGTGCATATAGAGGTAGGGATAGGAGTAGGGTTAGGATTAGGGTTAGGGTTTGTGTTGGTAGAATCGAGGTTTAGGGTTATTCTTAGGGTCAGGATTGCCTTTTGGGTTAGAATCGAGTGCATTTAGGGTAACAGTTAGTGTTGAGATTGACGATTTAGTGTTAGGGTTAGAAACGAGCACATTAGCGTTAGAGTTATGGTTAGAATCTAATGCATTTAGGGTTAGGATTAGGGTTAGGGTTATTAGGGTCAGGGTTTGAATCGAGAGCATTTAAGGATCGTGTTAGTGTTAGAATTAGGTTTAGGGTTAGCTTTCGTAGAATTGAGGGTTAGGGTTAGGGTTAGGGTTCGGGTTCGGTTTAGAATCAAGCGCATTTTAAGTGTTAGGATTGGGGTAGGCTTACGATTAGAGTGCATTTAGGGGTAGGGGTAGGAGTAGGGTTAGGATTAGGGTTACAGTTTGTGGTGGTAGAATAGAGGTTTAGGGTTAGGCTTAGGGTCAGGATTGCTTTTTGGGTTAGAATCGAGTGCATTCCGGGTTAGAGTTAATGATGAGATTGACGATTTAGTGTTAGGGTTAGAATCGAGCACATTATGGTTAGAGTTATGGTTAGAATCCACTGCATTTTGGCTTAGGGTTATGGTTAGGGTTATTAGGGTCAGCATTAGAATCGAGAGCATTTAAGGATAGTGTTAGGGTTAGAGTTAGGTTTAGGGTTAGGTTTCGTAGAATTGAGGGTTAGGGTTGGGGTTAGGGTTAGGGTTAGTATTAGGGTTAGAATCAAGCGCATTTTTAGTGTTAGGGGTTGGGTTACGGTTAGGGTTAGAGTGCATATAGAGGTAGGGATAGGAGTAGGGTTAGGATTAAGGTTAGGGTTTGTGTTGGTAGAATCGAAGTTTAGGGTTATGCTTAGGGTCAGGATTGCCTTTTGGGTTAGAGTCGAGTGCATTTAGGGTTAGGCTTATTGTTGAGATTGACGATTTAGTGTTAGGGTTATAATCGAGCACATTAGGGTTAGAGTTATGGTTAGAATCCAGTGCATTTAGGGTTAGGGTTAGGGTTAGGGTTAGGATTAGGGGTAGAATCAAGCGCATTTTTAGTATTAGGTTTGCGGTTAGGGTTACGGTTTGAGTGCATTTAGGGGTATGGGAGGAGTTGGGTTAGGATTAGTGTTAGGGTTTGTGTTGGTAGAATCGAGGTTTTGGGTTTGGCTCAGGGTCAGGAGCGCATTTTGCGTCATATTTCAGAGCAGTTAGGCTAAGGTTAGTGTTGAAATTGATGATTTAGTTTTAGCGTTAGAATCAAGCACATTTAGGGATAGAGTTATGGTTAGAATTCGTTAGGGGTACGGTTATTGTTAGGGTTAGGGGTACGGTTAGAGTGCATTTAGCGGTAGGGGTTGGGGCACGGTTGGAATTAAGGTTAGGGTTAGTGTTGGTAGAATCGAGGTTTAGGGTTAGGCTCAGGGTCAGGATTGCCTTTTGGGTTAGAATCGAGTGCATTTAGGCTTAAGTTTACTGTTGAGATTGACGAATTAGTGTTAGGGTTAGAATCAAGAACATTACAGTTAGAGTTATGGTTAGAATCCAGTGCATTTAGGGTTAGCCTTAGGCTTAGGGTTACGGTTATGTTTAGGGTGAGGTTAGAATCAAGTGCATTTAAGGATAGTTTTAGGGTGAGAGTTTGGTTTAGGGTTAGCTTTCGTAGAATCGAGGGTTAAGCTTCGGGTTAGGATTAGCGTTAGGGTTAGGGTTAGAATCAGGCGCAATTTTAGTGTTATGGTTGGGGTTTGGTTATGGCTTAGAGCGGATTGTATGGTAGGGGTGGGAGTAGGGTTAGGATTAGGGTTAAGGTTTCTGTTGGTAGGATCGAGGTTTAAGTTTAGGCTTAGGGTCAGGATTGCCTTTTGGGTTAGAATCGAGTGCATTTAGGGTTAGAGTTAGTGTTGAGATTGACGATTTAGTATTAGGGTTAGAATCGAGCACATTAGGGTTAGAGTTATGGTTAGATTCCAGTACATTGAGGGTTAGGGATAGGGTTAGGATGACGGTTATGTTTAGGTTGAGGTTTAGAATCGAGTGCATTTAAGGATAGTGTTAGGGTTAGAGTTAGGTTAGGGTTAGCTTTCTTAGAATCGACGGTTAGGGTTAGGGTTAGGGTTAGGGTTAAGGTTAGAATCAAGGGCATTTTTAGTGTTAAGTTTACGGTTAGGGTTAGGGTTAGAGGGAATTCAGGGGTAGGGGTAGTAGTAGGGTTAGGATTAGCGTTAGGGTTTTTGTTGGTAGAATTGAGGTTCAGGCTTAGGCTTAGGGTCAGGATTGCCTTTTGGGTTAGAATCGAGTGCATTTAGGGTAACAGTTAGTGTTGAGATTGACGATTTAGTGTTAGGGTTAGAAACGAGCACATTAGCGTTAGAGTTATGGTTAGAATCTAATGCATTTAGGGTTAGGATTAGGGTTAGGGTTATTAGGGTCAGGGTTTGAATCGAGAGCATTTAAGGATCGTGTTAGTGTTAGAATTAGGTTTAGGGTTAGCTTTCGTAGAATTGAGGGTTAGGGTTAGGGTTAGGGTTCGGGTTCGGTTGAGAATCAAGCGCATTTTTAGTATTAGGGTTGTGGTAGGCTTACGATTAGAGTGCATTTAGGGGTAGGGGTAGGAGTAGGTTCTGGATTAGGGTTACGGTTTGTGGTGGTAGAATAGAGGTTTAGGGTTAGGCTTAGGGTCATGATTACTTTTTGGGTTAGAATCGAGTGCATTCCGGGTTAGAGTTAATGATGAGATTGACGATTTAGTGTTAGGGTTAGAATCGAGCACATTAGGGTTAGAGTTATGGTTAGAATCCACTGCATTTAGGCTTAGGGTTATGGTTAGGGTTATTAGGGTCAGCATTAGAATCGAGAGCATTTAAGGATAGTGTTAGGGTTAGAGTTAGGTTTAGGGTTAGGTTTCGTAGAATTGAGGGTTAGGGTTGGGGTTAGGGTTAGGGTTAGTATTAGGGTTAGAATCAAGCGCATTTTTAGTGTTAGGGGTTGGGTTACGGTTAGGGTTAGAGTGCATATAGAGGTAGGGATAGGAGTAGGGTTAGGATTAAGGTTAGGGTTTGTGTTGGTAGAATCGAAGTTTAGGGTTATGCTTAGGGTCAGGATTGCCTTTTGGGTTAGAGTCGAGTGCATTTAGGGTTAGGCTTATTGTTGAGATTGACGATTTAGTGTTAGGGTTATAATCGAGCACATTAGGGTTAGAGTTATGGTTAGAATCCAGTGCATTTAGGGTTAGGGTTAGGGTTAGGGTTAGGATTAGGGGTAGAATCAAGCGCATTTTTAGTATTAGGTTTGCGGTTAGGGTTACGGTTTGAGTGCATTTAGGGGTATGGGAGGAGTTGGGTTAGGATTAGTGTTAGGGTTTGTGTTGGTAGAATCGAGGTTTTGGGTTTGGCTCAGGGTCAGGAGCGCATTTTGCGTCATATTTCAGAGCAGTTAGGCTAAGGTTAGTGTTGAAATTGATGATTTAGTTTTAGCGTTAGAATCAAGCACATTTAGGGATAGAGTTATGGTTAGAATTCGTTAGGGGTACGGTTATTGTTAGGGTTAGGGGTACGGTTAGAGTGCATTTAGCGGTAGGGGTTGGGGCACGGTTGGAATTAAGGTTAGGGTTAGTGTTGGTAGAATCGAGGTTTAGGGTTAGGCTCAGGGTCAGGATTGCCTTTTGGGTTAGAATCGAGTGCATTTAGGCTTAAGTTTACTGTTGAGATTGACGAATTAGTGTTAGGGTTAGAATCAAGAACATTACAGTTAGAGTTATGGTTAGAATCCAGTGCATTTAGGGTTAGCCTTAGGCTTAGGGTTACGGTTATGTTTAGGGTGAGGTTAGAATCAAGTGCATTTAAGGATAGTTTTAGGGTGAGATTTTGGTTTAGGATTAGCTTTCGTAGAATCGAGGGTTAAGCTTCGGGTTAGGATTAGCGTTAGGGTTAGGGTTAGAATCAGGCGCAATTTTAGTGTTATGGTTGGGGTTTGGTTATGGCTTAGAGCGGATTGTATGGTAGGGGTGGGAGTAGGGTTAGGATTAGGGTTAAGGTTTCTGTTGGTAGGATCGAGGTTTAAGTTTAGGCTTAGGGTCAGGATTGCCTTTTGGGTTAGAATCGAGTGCATTTAGGGTTAGAGTTAGTGTTGAGATTGACGATTTAGTATTAGGGTTAGAATCGAGCACATTAGGGTTAGAGTTATGGTTAGATTCCAGTACATTGAGGGTTAGGGATAGGGTTAGGATGACGGTTATGTTTAGGTTGAGGGTTAGAATCGAGTGCATTTAAGGATAGTGTTAGGGTTAGAGTTAGGTTACGGTTAGCTTTCTTAGAATCGACGGTTAGGGTTAGGGTTAGGGTTAGGGTTAAGGTTAGAATCAAGGGCATTTTTAGTGTTAAGTTTACGGTTAGGGTTAGGGTTAGAGGGAATTCAGGGGTAGGGGTAGTAGTAGGGTTAGGATTAGCGTTAGGGTTTTTGTTGGTAGAATTGAGGTTCAGGCTTAGGCTTAGGGTCAGGATTGCCTTTTGGGTTAGAATCGAGTGCATTTAGGGTAACAGTTAGTGTTGAGATTGACGATTTAGTGTTAGGGTTAGAAACGAGCACATTAGCGTTAGAGTTATGGTTAGAATCTAATGCATTTAGGGTTAGGATTAGGGTTAGGGTTATTAGGGTCAGGGTTTGAATCGAGAGCATTTAAGGATCGTGTTAGTGTTAGAATTAGGTTTAGGGTTAGCTTTCGTAGAATTGAGGGTTAGGGTTAGGGTTAGGGTTAGGGTTCGGGTTCGGTTGAGAATCAAGCGCATTTTTAGTATTAGGGTTGTGGTAGGCTTACGATTAGAGTGCATTTAGGGGTAGGGGTAGGAGTAGGTTCTGGATTAGGGTTACGGTTTGTGGTGGTAGAATAGAGGTTTAGGGTTAGGCTTAGGGTCATGATTACTTTTTGGGTTAGAATCGAGTGCATTCCGGGTTAGAGTTAATGATGAGATTGACGATTTAGTGTTAGGCTTAGGATCGAGCACATTTAGGGTTAGAGTTGTGGTTAGAATTCGTTAGGTTTAGGGTTAGGGGTAGGGGTAGGCTAGGGGTCAGAATCACGCGCATTTTTAGTGTTAGGGTTAGGTTTAGTGTTAGGGTTAGAGTGCATTTAGAGGTAGGGGTAGCGGTAGGATTAGGATTTGTGTTAGGGTTAGTGATGGTAGAATCGAGGTTTAGGTTTAGGCTTAGGGTCAGGATTGCATTTTGGATCAGAATCGAGTGTATTTAGGGTTTGGGTTAGTGTTCAAATTGACGATTTAGTGTGAGGGTTTCAATCGAGCACATTTAGGGTTAGAGTTATGCTTAGAATTCAGTGCATTTAGGGTTAGGGGTAGGGTTAGGGGTAGACTTAGTGGTAGGTTTAGGGTCAAGGTTAGAATCGAGAGCATTTAAGGATAGTGCTAGGGTTAGAGTTAGGTTTAGGGTTTGCTTTCGTAGAATCGAGGGTTAGGCTTAGGGTTAGGCTTAGGGTGAGATTTAGGGTTAGAATCAAGCACAGTTTTAGTGTTAGCGTTAGGGAGAGGATTAGGGTTGAAGTGCTTTTAGGGCTAGTGGTAGGAGTAGGGTTAGGATTAGGGTTAAGGTTTGTGTTGGTAGAATCGAGGTTTAGGTTTAGGCTTGGGGTCAGGATTGCCTTTTGGATCAGAATTGAGTGTATTTAGGCTTTGGTTTAGTGTTCGAATTGATGATTTAGTGTTAGGGTTGAATCGAGCACATTTAGGGTTAGAGTTATGGTTAGAATTCAGTGCATTTAGGGTTAGGGTTAGGGTTAGGGTTAGGTTTAGGGTCAGGGTTAAAATCGAGAGAATTTAAGGATAGTGCTAGGGTTAGAGTTAGGTTTAGCGTTCGCTTTCGTAGAATCGAGGGTTAGGCTTAAGGTTAGGCTTAGGGTTAGGGTTAGGGTTAGAATCAGGCGCATTTTTAGTGTTCTGGTTTTCGTTAGGGTATGGCTTAGAGTGCATTTACGGGTAGGGGTAGGAGTACGGTTAGGATTAGAGTTAAGGTTTCTGTGGGTAGCATCGAGGTTTAGGGTTAGGCTTAGGGTCAGGAATGGCTTTTGGGTTAGAATCCAGTGCATTTAGGCTTAGGGATAGTGTTGACATTGACGATTTAGTGTTAGGGTTAGAATCGAGCACGTTTAGGGTTAGAGTTTTGTTTAGAATCCGTTAGGGTTAGGGGTAGTGTTAGGGGTAGGGGTAGGGTCAGAGTGCATTTCGGGGTAGGGGTAGGGGTAGAGTTAGGATTAGGGTTAGGTTTTGTGTTTTTAGAATCGAAGTTTAGGGTTAGGCTTAGGGTCAGAATTGCCTTTTGGGTTAGAATCGAGTGCATTTAGGGTTAGGGTTAGTGTTGAGATTGACGATTTACTGTTAGGCTTAGAATCGAGCACATTAGGGTTAGAGTTATGTTTAGAATTCAGTGCATTTAGGGTTAGGGATAGGGTTTGGATGACGGTTATGTTTAGGTTGAGGGTTAGAATCGAGTGCATTTAAGAAAAGTGTTAGGGTTAGAGTTAGGGTAGGGTTAGCTTTATTAAAATCGACGGTTAGGGTTAGAGTCAGGGTTAGGGTTAGCGTTAGGGTTAGGGTTAGGGTTTGTGTTGGTAGAATCGAAGTTTAGGGTTAGGCTTATGGTCAGCATTGCCTTTTGGATTAGAATCGAGCGCATTTAGAATTAGGGTTAGTGTTGAGATTGATGATTTAGTGTTAGCCTTAGAAACGAGCACATTAGGGTTAGAGTTATGGTTAGAATCCACTGCATTTAAGCTTAGGGTTAGGGTTAGGGTTATTAGGGTCAGGATTAGAATCGAGAGAATTTAAGGATACTGTTAGGGTTAGAGTTAGCTTTAGGGTTAGTTTTCGTAGAATTGAGGGTTAGGGTTAGCGGTAGGGTTAGGGTTAGAATAAAGCGCATTTTTATTGTTAGGGGTTGGGTTAGGGTTAGGGTTAGAGTGCATATAGAGGTAGGGATAGGAGTAGGGTTAGGATTAGGGTTAGGGTTTGTGTTGGTAGAATCGAGGTTTAGGGTTATTCTTAGGGTCAGGATTGCCTTTTGGGTTAGAATCGAGTGCATTTAGGGTAACAGTTAGTGTTGAGATTGACGATTTAGTGTTAGGGTTAGAAACGAGCACATTAGCGTTAGAGTTATGGTTAGAATCTAATGCATTTAGGGTTAGGATTAGGGTTAGGGTTATTAGGGTCAGGGTTTGAATCGAGAGCATTTAAGGATCGTGTTAGTGTTAGAATTAGGTTTAGGGTTAGCTTTCGTAGAATTGAGGGTTAGGGTTAGGGTTAGGGTTCGTGTTCGGTTTAGAATCAAGCGCATTTTAAGTGTTAGGACTGGGGTAGGCTTACGATTAGAGTGCATTTAGGGGTAGGGGTAGGAGTAGGGTTAGGATTAGGGTTACAGTTTGTGGTGGTAGAATAGAGGTTTAGGGTTAGGCTTAGGGTCAGGATTGCTTTTTGGGTTAGAATCGAGTGCATTCCGGGTTAGAGTTAATGATGAGATTGACGATTTAGTGTTAGGGTTAGAATCGAGCACATTAGAGTTAGAGTTATGGTTAGAATCCACTGCATTTAGGCTTAGGGTTATGGTTAGGGTTATTAGGGTCAGCATTAGAATCGAGAGCATTTAAGGATAATGTTAGGGTTACAGTTAGGTTTAGGGTTAGGTTTCGTAGAATTGAGGGTTAGGGTTGGGGTTAGGGTTAGGGTTAGTATTAGGGTTAGAATCAAGCGCATTTTTAGTGTTAGGGGTTGGGTTACGGTTAGGGTTAGAGTGCATATAGAGGTAGGGATAGGAGTAGGGTTAGGATTAGGGTTAGGGTTTGTGTTGGTAGAATCGAAGTTTAGGGTTATGCTTAGGGTCAGGATTGCCTTTTGGGTTAGAGTCGAGTGCATTTAGGGTTAGGCTTATTATTGAGATTGACGATTTAGTGTTAGGGTTGTAATAGAGCACATTAGGGTTAGAGTTATGGTTAGAATCCAGTGCATTTAGGGTTAGGGTTAGGGTTAGGGTTAGGATTAGGGGTAGAATCAAGCGCATTTTTAGTATTAGGTTTGCGGTTAGGGTTACGGTTTGAGTGCATTTAGGGGTATGGGAGGAGTTGGGTTAGGATTAGTGTTAGGGTTTGTGTTGGTAGAATCGAGGTTTTGGGTTTGGCTCAGGGTCAGGAGCGCATTTTGCGTCATATTTCAGAGCAGTTAGGCTAAGGTTAGTGTTGAAATTGATGATTTAGTTTTAGCGTTAGAATCAAGCACATTTAGGGATAGAGTTATGGTTAGAATTCGTTAGGGGTACGGTTATTGTTAGGGTTAGGGGTACGGTTAGAGTGCATTTAGCGGTAGGGGTTGGGGCACGGTTGGAATTAAGGTTAGGGTTAGTGTTGGTAGAATCGAGGTTTAGGGTTAGGCTCAGGGTCAGGATTGCCTTTTGGGTTAGAATCGAGTGCATTTAGGCTTAAGTTTACTGTTGAGATTGACGAATTAGTGTTAGGGTTAGAATCAAGAACATTACAGTTAGAGTTATGGTTAGAATCCAGTGCATTTAGGGTTAGCCTTAGGCTTAGGGTTACGGTTATGTTTAGGGTGAGGTTAGAATCAAGTGCATTTAAGGATAGTTTTAGGGTGAGAGTTTGGTTTAGGGTTAGCTTTCGTAGAATCGAGGGTTAAGCTTCGGGTTAGGATTAGCGTTAGGGTTAGGGTTAGAATCAGGCGCAATTTTAGTGTTATGGTTGGGGTTTGGTTATGGCTTAGAGCGGATTTTATGGTAGGGGTGGGAGTAGGGTTAGGATTAGGGTTAAGGTTTCTGTTGGTAGGATCGAGGTTTAAGTTTAGGCTTAGGGTCAGGATTGCCTTTTGGGTTAGAATCGAGTGCATTTAGGGTTAGAGTTAGTGTTGAGATTGACGATTTAGTATTAGGGTTAGAATCGAGCACATTAGGGTTAGAGTTATGGTTAGATTCCAGTACATTGAGGGTTAGGGATAGGGTTAGGATGACGGTTATGTTTAGGTTGAGGTTTAGAATCGAGTGCATTTAAGGATAGTGTTAGGGTTAGAGTTAGGTTAGGGTTAGCTTTCTTAGAATCGACGGTTAGGGTTAGGGTTAGGGTTAGGGTTAAGGTTAGAATCAAGGGCATTTTTAGTGTTAAGTTTACGGTTAGGGTTAGGGTTAGAGGGAATTCAGGGGTAGGGGTAGTAGTAGGGTTAGGATTAGCGTTAGGGTTTTTGTTGGTAGAATTGAGGTTCAGGCTTAGGCTTAGGGTCAGGATTGCCTTTTGGGTTAGAATCGAGTGCATTTAGGGTTAGAGTTAGTGTTGAGATTGACGATTTAGTATTAGGGTTAGAATCGAGCACATTAGGGTTAGAGTTATGGTTAGATTCCAGTACATTGAGGGTTAGGGATAGGGTTAGGATGACGGTTATGTTTAGGTTGAGGGTTAGAATCGAGTGCATTTAAGGATAGTGTTAGGGTTAGAGTTAGGTTAGGGTTAGCTTTCTTAGAATCGACGGTTAGGGTTAGGGTTAGGGTTAGGGTTAAGGTTAGAATCAAGGGCATTTTTAGTGTTAAGTTTACGGTTAGGGTTAGGGTTAGAGGGAATTCAGGGGTAGGGGTAGTAGTAGGGTTAGGATTAGCGTTAGGGTTTTTGTTGGTAGAATTGAGGTTCAGGCTTAGGCTTAGGGTCAGGATTGCCTTTTGGGTTAGAATCGAGTGCATTTAGGGTAACAGTTAGTGTTGAGATTGACGATTTAGTGTTAGGGTTAGAAACGAGCACATTAGCGTTAGAGTTATGGTTAGAATCTAATGCATTTAGGGTTAGGATTAGGGTTAGGGTTATTAGGGTCAGGGTTTGAATCGAGAGCATTTAAGGATCGTGTTAGTGTTAGAATTAGGTTTAGGGTTAGCTTTCGTAGAATCGAGGGTTAGGGTTAGGGTTAGGGTTCGGGTTCGGTTTAGAATCAAGCGCATTTTTAGTATTAGGGTTGTGGTATGCTTACGATTAGAGTGCATTTAGGGGTAGGGGTAGGAGTAGGTTCTGGATTAGGGTTACGGTTTGTGGTGGTAGAATAGAGGTTTAGGGTTAGGCTTAGGGTCATGATTACTTTTTGGGTTAGAATCGAGTGCATTCCGGGTTAGAGTTAATGATGAGATTGACGATTTAGTGTTAGGCTTAGGATCGAGCACATTTAGGGTTAGAGTTGTGGTTAGAATTCGTTAGGTTTAGGGTTAGGGGTAGGGGTAGGCTAGGGGTCAGAATCACGCGCATTTTTAGTGTTAGGGTTAGGTTTAGTGTTAGGGTTAGAGTGCATTTAGAGGTAGGGGTAGCGGTAGGATTAGGATTTGTGTTAGGGTTAGTGATGGTAGAATCGAGGTTTAGGTTTAGGCTTAGGGTCAGGATTGCATTTTGGATCAGAATCGAGTGTATTTAGGGTTTGGGTTAGTGTTCAAATTGACGATTTAGTGTGAGGGTTTCAATCGAGCACATTTAGGGTTAGAGTTATGGTTAGAATTCAGTGCATTTAGGGTTAGGGTTAGGGTTAGGGTTAGGTTTAGGGTCAGGGTTAAAATTGAGAGCATTTAAGGATAGTGCTAGGGTTAGAGTTAGGTTTAGCGTTCGCTTTCGTAGAATCGAGGGTTAGGCTTAAGGTTAGGCTTAGGGTTAGGGTTAGGGTTAGAATCAGGCGCATTTTTAGTGTTCTGGTTTTCGTTAGGGTATGGCTTAGAGTGCATTTAGGGGTAGGGGTAGGAGTACGGTTAGGATTAGAGTTAAGGTTTCTGTGGGTAGCATCGAGGTTTAGGGTTAGGCTTAGGGTCAGGAATGGCTTTTGGGTTAGAATCCAGTGCATTTAGGCTTAGGGATAGTGTTGACATTGACGATTTAGTGTTAGGGTTAGAATCGAGCACGTTTAGGGTTAGAGTTTTGTTTAGAATTCGTTAGGGTTAGGGGTAGTGTTAGGGGTAGGGGTAGGGTCAGAGTGCATTTCGGGGTAGGGGTAGGGGTAGAGTTAGGATTAGGGTTAGGTTTTGTGTTTTTAGAATCGAAGTTTAGGGTTAGGCTTAGGGTCAGAAATGCCTTTTGGGTTAGAATCGAGTGCATTTAGGGTTAGGGTTAGTGTTGAGATTGACGATTTACTGTTAGGCTTAGAATCGAGCACATTAGGGTTAGAGTTATGGTTAGAATCCACTGAATTTAGGCTTAGTGTTAGGGTAAGGGTTATTAGGGTTAGGATTAGGATCGAGATCATTTAAGGATAGTGTTAGGGTTAGAGTTAGGTTTAGGGTTACGTTTCGTAGAATTGAGGGTTAGGGTTATGGTTAGGGTTGGGGTTAGGGATAGGGTTAGAATCAAGCGCATTTTTAGTGTTAGGGGTTGGGTTAGGGTTAGGGTTAGAGTGCATATAGAGGTAGGGATAGGAGTAGGGTTAGGATTAGGGTTAGGGTTTGCGTTGGTAGAATCGAGGTTTAAGGTTACGCTTAGGGTCAGGATTGCCTTTAGGGTTAGAGTCGAGTGCATTTAGGGTTAGGCTTAGTGTTGAAATTGACGATTTAGTGTTAGGGTTCTAATCGATCACATTAGGGTTAGAGTTATGTTTAGAATTCAGTGCATTTAGGGTTAGGGATAGGGTTTGGATGACGGTTATGTTTAGGTTGAGGGTTAGAATCGAGTGCATTTAAGAAAAGTGTTAGGGTTAGAGTTAGGGTAGGGTTAGCTTTATTAAAATCGACGGTTAGGGTTAGAGTCAGGGTTAGGGTTAGCGTTAGGGTTAGGGTTAGGGTTTGTGTTGGTAGAATCGAAGTTTAGGGTTAGGCTTATGGTCAGCATTGCCTTTTGGATTAGAATCGAGCGCATTTAGAATTAGGGTTAGTGTTGAGATTGATGATTTAGTGTTAGCCTTAGAAACGAGCACATTAGGGTTAGAGTTATGGTTAGAATCCACTGCATTTAAGCTTAGGGTTAGGGTTAGGGTTATTAGGGTCAGGATTAGAATCGAGAGAATTTAAGGATACTGTTAGGGTTAGAGTTAGCTTTAGGGTTGGTTTTCGTAGAATTGAGGGTTAGGGTTAGCGGTAGGGTTAGGGTTAGAATAAAGCGCATTTTTATTGTTAGGGGTTGGGTTAGGGTTAGGGTTAGAGTGCATATAGAGGTAGGGATAGGAGTAGGGTTAGGATTAGGGTTAGGGTTTGCGTTGGTAGAATCGAGGTTTAAGGTTACGCTTAGGGTCAGGATTGCCTTTAGGGTTAGAGTCGAGTGCATTTAGGGTTAGGCTTAGTGTTGAAATTGACGATTTAGTGTTAGGGTTCTAATCGATCACATTAGGGTTAGAGTTATGTTTAGAATTCAGTGCATTTAGGGTTAGGGATAGGGTTTGGATGACGGTTATGTTTAGGTTGAGGGTTAGAATCGAGTGCATTTAAGAAAAGTGTTAGGGTTAGAGTTAGGGTAGGGTTAGCTTTATTAAAATCGACGGTTAGGGTTAGAGTCAGGGTTAGGGTTAGCGTTAGGGTTAGGGTTAGGGTTTGTGTTGGTAGAATCGAAGTTTAGGGTTAGGCTTATGGTCAGCATTGCCTTTTGGATTAGAATCGAGCGCATTTAGAATTAGGGTTAGTGTTGAGATTGATGATTTAGTGTTAGCCTTAGAAACGAGCACATTAGGGTTAGAGTTATGGTTAGAATCCACTGCATTTAAGCTTAGGGTTAGGGTTAGGGTTATTAGGGTCAGGATTAGAATCGAGAGAATTTAAGGATACTGTTAGGGTTAGAGTTAGCTTTAGGGTTAGTTTTCGTAGAATTGAGGGTTAGGGTTAGCGGTAGGGTTAGGGTTAGAATAAAGCGCATTTTTATTGTTAGGGGTTGGGTTAGGGTTAGGGTTAGAGTGCATATAGAGGTAGGGATAGGAGTAGGGTTAGGATTAGGGTTAGGGTTTGTGTTGGTAGAATCGAGGTTTAGGGTTATTCTTAGGGTCAGGATTGCCTTTTGGGTTAGAATCGAGTGCATTTAGGGTAACAGTTAGTGTTGAGATTGACGATTTAGTGTTAGGGTTAGAAACGAGCACATTAGCGTTAGAGTTATGGTTAGAATCTAATGCATTTAGGGTTAGGATTAGGGTTAGGGTTATTAGGTTCAGGGTTTGAATCGAGAGCATTTAAGGATCGTGTTAGTGTTAGAATTAGGTTTAGGGTTAGCTTTCGTAGAATTGAGGGTTAGGGTTAGGGTTAGGGTTCGGGTTCGGTTTAGAATCAAGCGCATTTTAAGTGTTAGGATTGGGGTAGGCTTACAATTAGAGTGCATTTAGGGGTAGGGGTAGGAGTAGGGTTAGGATTAGGGTTACGGTTTGTGGTGGTAGAATAGAGGTTTAGGGTTAGGCTTAGGGTCAGGATTGCTTTTTGGGTTAGAATCGAGTGCATTCCGGGTTAGAGTTAATGATGAGATTGACGATTTAGTGTTAGGGTTAGAATCGAGCACATTAGGGTTAGAGTTATGGTTAGAATCTAATGCATTTAGGTTTAGGATTAGGGTTAGGGTTATTAGGTTCAGGGTTTGAATCGAGAGCATTTAAGGATCGTGTTAGGGTTAGAGTTAGGTTTAGGGTTAGGTTTCGTAGAATTGAGGGTTAGGGTTGGGGTTAGGGTTAGGGTTAGTATTAGGGTTAGAATCAAGCGCATTTTTAGTGTTAGGGGTTGGGTTACGGTTAGGGTTAGAGTGCATATAGAGGTAGGGATAGGAGTAGGGTTAGGATTAGGGTTAGGGTTTGTGTTGGTAGAATCGAGGTTTAGGGTTATGCTTAGGGTCAGGATTGCCTTTTGGGTTAGAGTCGAGTGCATTTAGGGTTAGGCTTATTGTTGAGATTGACGATTTAGTGTTAGGGTTATAATCGAGCACATTAGGGTTAGAGTTATGGTTAGAATCCAGTGCATTTAGGGTTAGGGTTAGGGTTAGGGTTAGGATTAGGGGTAGAATAAAGTGCATTTTTAGTATTAGGTTTGCGGTTAGGGTTACGGTTTGAGTGCATTTAGGGGTATGGGAGGAGTTGGGTTAGGATTAGTGTTAGGGTTTGTGTTGGTAGAATCGAGGTTTTGGGTTTGGCTCAGGGTCAGGAGCGCATTTTGCGTCATATTTCAGAGCAGTTAGGCTAAGGTTAGTGTTGAAATTGATGATTTAGTTTTAGCGTTAGAATCAAGCACATTTAGGGATAGAGTTATGGTTAGAATTCGTTAGGGGTACGGTTATTGTTAGGGTTAGGGGTACGGTTAGAGTGCATTTAGCGGTAGGGGTTGGGGCACGGTTGGAATTAAGGTTAGGGTTAGTGTTGGTAGAATCGAGGTTTAGGGTTAGGCTCAGGGTCAGGATTGCCTTTTGGGTTAGAATCGAGTGCATTTAGGCTTAAGTTTACTGTTGAGATTGACGAATTAGTGTTAGGGTTAGAATCAAGAACATTACAGTTAGAGTTATGGTTAGAATCCAGTGCATTTAGGGTTAGCCTTAGGCTTAGGGTTACGGTTATGTTTAGGGTGAGGTTAGAATCAAGTGCATTTAAGGATAGTTTTAGGGTGAGAGTTTGGTTTAGGGTTAGCTTTCGTAGAATCGAGGGTTAAGCTTCGGGTTAGGATTAGCGTTAGGGTTAGGGTTAGAATCAGGCGCAATTTTAGTGTTATGGTTGGGGTTTGGTTATGGCTTAGAGCGGATTGTATGGTAGGGGTGGGAGTAGGGTTAGGATTAGGGTTAAGGTTCCTGTTGGTAGGATCGAGGTTTAAGTTTAGGGTTAGGGTCAGGATTGCCTTTTGGGTTAGAATCGAGTGCATTTAGGGTTAGAGTTAGTGTTGAGATTGACGATTTAGTATTAGGGTTAGAATCGAGCACATTAGGGTTAGAGTTATGGTTAGATTCCAGTACATTGAGGGTTAGGGATAGGGTTAGGATGACGGTTATGTTTAGGTTGAGGGTTAGAATCGAGTGCATTTAAGGATAGTGTTAGGGTTAGAGTTAGGTTAGGGTTAGCTTTCTTAGAATCGACGGTTAGGGTTAGGGTTAGGGTTAGGGTTAAGGTTAGAATCAAGGGCATTTTTAGTGTTAAGTTTACGGTTAGGGTTAGGGTTAGAGGGAATTCAGGGGTAGGGGTAGTAGTAGGGTTAGGATTAGCGTTAGGGTTTTTGTTGGTAGAATTGAGGTTCAGGCTTAGGCTTAGGGTCAGGATTGCCTTTTGGGTTAGAATCGAGTGCATTTAGGGTAACAGTTAGTGTTGAGATTGACGATTTAGTGTTAGGGTTAGAAACGAGCACATTAGCGTTAGAGTTATGGTTAGAATCTAATGCATTTAGGGTTAGGATTAGGGTTAGGGTTATTAGGGTCAGGGTTTGAATCGAGAGCATTTAAGGATCGTGTTAGTGTTAGAATTAGGTTTAGGGTTAGCTTTCGTAGAATCGAGGGTTAGGGTTAGGGTTAGGGTTCGGGTTCGGTTGAGAATCAAGCGCATTTTTAGTATTAGGGTTGTGGTATGCTTACGATTAGAGTGCATTTAGGGGTAGGGGTAGGAGTAGGTTCTGGATTAGGGTTACGGTTTGTGGTGGTAGAATAGAGGTTTAGGGTTAGGCTTAGGGTCATGATTACATTTTGGGTTAGAATCGAGTGCATTCCGGGTTAGAGTTAATGATGAGATTGACGATTTAGTGTTAGGCTTAGGATCGAGCACATTTAGGGTTAGAGTTGTGGTTAGAATTCGTTAGGTTTAGGGTTAGGGGTAGGGGTAGGCTAGGGGTCAGAATCACGCGCATTTTTAGTGTTAGGGTTAGGTTTAGTGTTAGGGTTAGAGTGCATTTAGAGGTAGGGGTAGCGGTAGGATTAGGATTTGTGTTAGGGTTAGTGATGGTAGAATCGAGGTTTAGGTTTAGGCTTAGGGTCAGGATTGCATTTTGGATCAGAATCGAGTGTATTTCGGGTTTGGGTTAGTGTTCAAATTGACGATTTAGTGTGAGGGTTTCAATCGAGCACATTTAGGGTTAGAGTTATGCTTAGAATTCAGTGCATTTAGGGTTAGAGGTAGGGTTAGGGGTAGACTTAGTGGTATGTTTAGGGTCAAGGTTAGAATCGAGAGCATTTAAGGATAGTGCTAGGGTTAGAGTTAGGTTTAGGGTTTGCTTTCGTAGAATCGAGGGTTAGGCTTAGGGTTAGGCTTAGGGTGAGGTTTAGGGTTAGAATCAAGCACAGTTTTAGTGTTAGCGTTAGGGAGAGGATTAGGGTTGAAGTGCTTTTAGGGCTAGTGGTAGGAGTAGGGTTAGGATTAGGGTTAAGGTTTGTGTTGGTAGAATCGAGGTTTAGGTTTAAGCTTGGGGTGAGGATTGCCTTTTGGATCAGATTTGAGTGTATTTAGGCTTTGGGTTAGTGTTCGAATTGATGATTTAGTGTTAGGGTTGAATCGAGCACATTTAGGGTTAGAGTTATGGTTAGAATTCAGTGCATTTAGGGTTAGGGTTAGGGTTAGGTTTAGGGTCAGGGTTAAAATTGAGAGCATTTAAGGATAGTGCTAGGGTTAGAGTTAGGTTTAGCGTTCGCTTTCGTAGAATCGAGGGTTAGGCTTAAGGTTAGGCTTAGGGTTAGGGTTAGGGTTAGAATCAGGCGCATTTTTAGTGTTCTGGTTTTCGTTAGGGTATGGCTTAGAGTGCATTTAGGGGTAGGGGTAGGAGTACGGTTAGGATTAGAGTTAAGGTTTCTGTGGGTAGCATCGAGGTTTAGGGTTAGGCTTAGGGTCAGGAATGGCTTTTGGGTTAGAATCCAGTGCATTTAGGCTTAGGGATAGTGTTGACATTGACGATTTAGTGTTAGGGTTAGAATCGAGCACGTTTAGGGTTAGAGTTTTGTTTAGAATTCGTTAGGGTTAGGGGTAGTGTTAGGGGTAGGGGTAGGGTCAGAGTGCATTTTGGGGTAGGGGTAGGGGTAGAGTTAGGATTAGGGTTAGGTTTTGTGTTTTTAGAATCGAAGTTTAGGGTTAGGCTTAGGGTCAGAATTGCCTTTTGGGTTAGAATCGAGTGCATTTAGGGTTAGGGTTAGTGTTGAGATTGACGATTTACTGTTAGGCTTAGAATCGAGCACATTAGGGTTAGAGTTATGGTTAGAATCCACTGCATTTAGGCTTAGTGTTAGGGTAAGGGTTATTAGGGTTAGGATTAGGATCGAGATCATTTAAGGATAGTGTTAGGGTTAGAGTTAGGTTTAGGGTTACGTTTCGTAGAATTGAGGGTTAGGGTTATGGTTAGGGTTGGGGTTAGGGATAGGGTTAGAATCAAGCGCATTTTTAGTGTTAGGGGTTGGGTTAGGGTTAGGGTTAGAGTGCATATAGAGGTAGGGATAGGAGTAGGGTTAGGATTAGGGTTAGGGTTTGCGTTGGTAGAATCGAGGTTTAAGGTTACGCTTAGGGTCAGGATTGCCTTTAGGGTTAGAGTCGAGTGCATTTAGGGTTAGGCTTAGTGTTGAAATTGACGATTTAGTGTTAGGGTTCTAATCGATCACATTAGGGTTAGAGTTATGTTTAGAATTCAGTGCATTTAGGGTTAGGGATAGGGTTTGGATGACGGTTATGTTTAGGTTGAGGGTTAGAATCGAGTGCATTTAAGAAAAGTGTTAGGGTTAGAGTTAGGGTAGGGTTAGCTTTTTTAAAATCGACGGTTAGGGTTAGAGTCAGGGTTAGGGTTAGCGTTAGGGTTAGGGTTAGGGTTTGTGTTGGTAGAATCGAAGTTTAGGGTTAGGCTTATGGTCAGCATTGCCTTTTGGATTAGAATCGAGCGCATTTAGAATTAGGGTTAGTGTTGAGATTGATGATTTAGTGTTAGCCTTAGAAACGAGCACATTAGGGTTAGAGTTATGGTTAGAATCCACTGCATTTAAGCTTAGGGTTAGGGTTAGGGTTATTAGGGTCAGGATTAGAATCGAGAGAATTTAAGGATACTGTTAGGGTTAGAGTTAGCTTTAGGGTTGGCTTTCGTAGAATTGAGGGTTAGGGTTAGCGGTAGGGTTAGGGTTAGAATAAAGCGCATTTTTATTGTTAGGGGTTGGGTTAGGGTTAGGGTTAGAGTGCATATAGAGGTAGGGATAGGAGTAGGGTTAGGATTAGGGTTAGGGTTTGTGTTGGTAGAATCGAGGTTTAGGGTTATTCTTAGGGTCAGGATTGCCTTTTGGGTTAGAATCGAGTGCATTTAGGGTAACAGTTAGTGTTGAGCTTGACGATTTAGTGTTAGGATTAGAAATGAGCACATTAGCATTAGAGTTATGGTTAGAATCTAATGCATTTAGGGTTAGGATTAGGGTTAGGGTTATTAGGTTCAGGGTTTGAATCGAGAGCATTTAAGGATCGTGTTAGTGTTAGAATTAGGTTTAGGGTTAGCTTTCATAGAATTGAGGGTTAGGGTTAGGGTTAGGGTTCGGGTTCGGTTTAGAATCAAGCGCATTTTAAGTGTTAGGATTGGGGTAGGCTTACAATTAGAGTGCATTTAGGGGTAGGGGTAGGAGTAGGGTTAGGATTAGGGTTACGGTTTGTGGTGGTAGAATAGAGGTTTAGGGTTAGGCTTAGGGTCAGGATTGCTTTTTGGGTTAGAATCGAGTGCATTCCGGGTTAGAGTTAATGATGAGATTGACGATTTAGTGTTAGGGTTAGAATCGAGCACATTAGGGTTAGAGTTATGGTTAGAATCCACTGCATTTAGGCTTAGGGTTATGGTTAGGGTTATTAGGGTCAGCATTAGAATCGAGAGCATTTAAGGATAGTGTTAGGGTTAGAGTTAGGTTTAGGGTTAGGTTTCGTAGAATTGAGGGTTAGGGTTGGGGTTAGGGTTAGGGTTAGTATTAGGGTTAGAATCAAGCGCATTTTTAGTGTTAGGGGTTGGGTTACGGTTAGGGTTGGAGTGCATATAGAGGTAGGGATAGGAGTAGGGTTAGGATTAGGGTTAGGGTTTGTGTTGGTAGAATCGAGGTTTAGGGTTATGCTTAGGGTCAGGATTGCCTTTTGGGTTAGAGTCGAGTGCATTTAGGGTTAGGCTTATTGTTGAGATTGACGTTTTAGTGTTAGGGTTATAATCGAGCACATTAGGGTTAGAGTTATGGTTAGAATCCAGTGCATTTAGGGTTAGGGTTAGGGTTAGGGTTAGGATTAGGGGTAGAATCAAGCGCATTTTTAGTATTAGGTTTGCGGTTAGGGTTACGGTTTGAGTGCATTTAGGGGTATGGGAGGAGTTGGGTTAGGATTAGTGTTAGGGTTTGTGTTGGTAGAATCGAGGTTTTGGGTTTGGCTCAGGGTCAGGAGCGCATTTTGCGTCATATTTCAGAGCAGTTAGGCTAAGGTTAGTGTTGAAATTGATGATTTAGTTTTAGCGTTAGAATCAAGCACATTTAGGGATAGAGTTATGGTTAGAATTCGTTAGGGGTACGGTTATTGTTAGGGTTAGGGGTACGGTTAGAGTGCATTTAGCGGTAGGGGTTGGGGCACGGTTGGAATTAAGGTTAGGGTTAGTGTTGGTAGAATCGAGGTTTAGGGTTAGGCTCAGGGTCAGGATTGCCTTTTGGGTTAGAATCGAGTGCATTTAGGCTTAAGTTTACTGTTGAGATTGACGAATTAGTGTTAGGGTTAGAATCAAGAACATTACAGTTAGAGTTATGGTTAGAATCCAGTGCATTTAGGGTTAGCCTTAGGCTTAGGGTTACGGTTATGTTTAGGGTGAGGTTAGAATCAAGTGCATTTAAGGATAGTTTTAGGGTGAGAGTTTGGTTTAGGGTTAGCTTTCGTAGAATCGAGGGTTAAGCTTCGGGTTAGGATTAGCGTTAGGGTTAGGGTTAGAATCAGGCGCAATTTTAGTGTTATGGTTGGGGTTTGGTTATGGCTTAGAGCGGATTGTATGGTAGGGGTGGGAGTAGGGTTAGGATTAGGGTGAAGGTTTCTGTTGGTAGGATCGAGGTTTAAGTTTAGGCTTAGGGTCAGGATTGCCTTTTGGGTTAGAATCGAGTGCATTTAGGGTTAGAGTTAGTGTTGAGATTGACGATTTAGTATTAGGGTTAGAATCGAGCACATTAGGGTTAGAGTTATGGTTAGATTCCAGTACATTGAGGGTTAGGGATAGGGTTAGGATGACGGTTATGTTTAGGTTGAGGGTTAGAATCGAGTGCATTTAAGGATAGTGTTAGGGTTAGAGTTAGGTTAGGGTTAGCTTTCTTAGAATCGACGGTTAGGGTTAGGGTTAGGGTTAGGGTTAAGGTTAGAATCAAGGGCATTTTTAGTGTTAAGTTTACGGTTAGGGTTAGGGTTAGAGGGAATTCAGGGGTAGGGGTAGTAGTAGGGTTAGGATTAGCGTTAGGGTTTTTGTTGGTAGAATTGAGGTTCAGGCTTAGGCTTAGGGTCAGGATTGCCTTTTGGGTTAGAATCGAGTGCATTTAGGGTAACAGTTAGTGTTGAGATTGACGATTTAGTGTTAGGGTTAGAAACGAGCACATTAGCGTTAGAGTTATGGTTAGAATCTAATGCATTTAGGGTTAGGATTAGGGTTAGGGTTATTAGGGTCAGGGTTTGAATCGAGAGCATTTAAGGATCGTGTTAGTGTTAGAATTAGGTTTAGGGTTAGCTTTCGTAGAATCGAGGGTTAGGGTTAGGGTTAGGGTTCGGGTTCGGTTTAGAATCAAGCGCATTTTTAGTATTAGGGTTGTGGTATGCTTACGATTAGAGTGCATTTAGGGGTAGGGGTAGGAGTAGGTTCTGGATTAGGGTTACGGTTTGTGGTGGTAGAATAGAGGTTTAGGGTTAGGCTTAGGGTCATGATTACTTTTTGGGTTAGAATCGAGTGCATTCCAGGTTAGAGTTAATGATGAGATTGACGATTTAGTGTTAGGCTTAGGATCGAGCACATTTAGGGTTAGAGTTGTGGTTAGAATTCGTTAGGTTTAGGGTTAGGGGTAGGGGTAGGCTAGGGGTCAGAATCACGCGCATTTTTAGTGTTAGGGTTAGGTTTAGTGTTAGGGTTAGAGTGCATTTAGAGGTAGGGGTAGCGGTAGGATTAGGATTTGTGTTAGGGTTAGTGATGGTAGAATCGAGGTTTAGGTTTAGGCTTAGGTTCAGGATTGCATTTTGGATCAGAATCGAGTGTATTTAGGGTTTGGGTTAGTGTTCAAATTGACGATTTAGTGTGAGGGTTTCAATCGAGCACATTTAGGGTTAGAGTTATGCTTAGAATTCAGTGCATTTAGGGTTAGAGGTAGGGTTAGGGGTAGACTTAGTGGTATGTTTAGGGTCAAGGTTAGAATCGAGAGCATTTAAGGATAGTGCTAGGGTTAGAGTTAGGTTTAGGGTTTGCTTTCGTAGAATCGAGGGTTAGGCTTAGGGTTAGGCTTAGGGTGAGGTTTAGGGTTAGAATCAAGCACAGTTTTAGTGTTAGCGTTAGGGAGAGGATTAGGGTTGAAGTGCTTTTAGGGCTAGTGGTAGGAGTAGGGTTAGGATTAGGGTTAAGGTTTGTGTTGGTAGAATCGAGGTTTAGGTTTAAGCTTGGGGTGAGGATTGCCTTTTGGATCAGATTTGAGTGTATTTAGGCTTTGGGTTAGTGTTCGAATTGATGATTTAGTGTTAGGGTTGAATCGAGCACATTTAGGGTTAGAGTTATGGTTAGAATTCAGTGCATTTAGGGTTAGGGTTAGGGTTAGGGTTAGGTTTAGGGTCAGGGTTAAAATTGAGAGCATTTAAGGATAGTGCTAGGGTTAGAGTTAGGTTTAGCGTTCGCTTTCGTAGAATCGAGGGTTAGGCTTAAGGTTAGGCTTAGGGTTAGGGTTAGGGTTAGAATCAGGCGCATTTTTAGTGTTCTGGTTTTCGTTAGGGTATGGCTTAGAGTGCATTTAGGGGTAGGGGTAGGAGTACGGTTAGGATTAGAGTTAAGGTTTCTGTGGGTAGCATCGAGGTTTAGGGTTAGGCTTAGGGTCAGGAATGGCTTTTGGGTTAGAATCCAGTGCATTTAGGCTTAGGGATAGTGTTGACATTGACGATTTAGTGTTAGGGTTAGAATCGAGCACGTTTAGGGTTAGAGTTTTGTTTAGAATTCGTTAGGGTTAGGGGTAGTGTTAGGGGTAGGGGTAGGGTCAGAGTGCATTTCGGGGTAGGGGTAGGGGTAGAGTTAGGATTAGGGTTAGGTTTTGTGTTTTTAGAATCGAAGTTTAGGGTTAGGCTTAGGGTCAGAATTGCCTTTTGGGTTAGAATCGAGTGCATTTAGGGTTAGGGTTAGTGTTGAGATTGACGATTTACTGTTAGGCTTAGATACGAGCACATTAGGGTTAGAGTTATGGTTAGAATCCACTGCATTTAGGCTTAGTGTTAGGGTAAGGGTTATTAGGGTTAGGATTAGGATCGAGATCATTTAAGGATAGTGTTAGGGTTAGAGTTAGGTTTAGGGTTACGTTTCGTAGAATTGAGGGTTAGGGTTATGGTTAGGGTTGGGGTTAGGGATAGGGTTAGAATCAAGCGCATTTTTAGTGTTAGGGGTTGGGTTAGGGTTAGGGTTAGAGTGCATATAGAGGTAGGGATAGGAGTAGGGTTAGGATTAGGGTTAGGGTTTGCGTTGGTAGAATCGAGGTTTAAGGTTACGCTTAGGGTCAGGATTGCCTTTAGGGTTAGAGTCGAGTGCATTTAGGGTTAGGCTTAGTGTTGAAATTGACGATTTAGTGTTAGGGTTCTAATCGATCACATTAGGGTTAGAGTTATGTTTAGAATTCAGTGCATTTAGGGTTAGGGATAGGGTTTGGATGACGGTTATATTTAGGTTGAGGGTTAGAATCGAGTGCATTTAAGAAAAGTGTTAGGGTTAGAGTTAGGGTAGGGTTAGCTTTATTAAAATCGACGGTTAGGGTTAGAGTCAGGGTTAGGGTTAGCGTTAGGGTTAGGGTTAGGGTTTGTGTTGGTAGAATCGAAGTTTAGGGTTAGGCTTATGGTCAGCATTGCCTTTTGGATTAGAATCGAGCGCATTTAGAATTAGGGTTAGTGTTGAGATTGATGATTTAGTGTTAGCCTTAGAAACGAGCACATTAGGGTTAGAGTTATGGTTAGAATCCACTGCATTTAAGCTTAGGGTTAGGGTTAGGGTTATTAGGGTCAGGATTAGAATCGAGAGAATTTAAGGATACTGTTAGGGTTAGAGTTAGCTTTAGGGTTAGTTTTCGTAGAATTGAGGGTTAGGGTTAGCGGTAGGGTTAGGGTTAGAAGAAAGCGCATTTTTATTGTTAGGGGTTGGGTTAGGGTTAGGGTTAGAGTGCATATAGAGGTAGGGATAGGAGTAGGGTTAGGATTAGGGTTAGGGTTTGTGTTGGTAGAATCGAGGTTTAGGGTTATTCTTAGGGTCAGGATTGCCTTTTGGGTTAGAATCGAGTGCATTTAGGGTAACAGTTAGTGTTGAGATTGACGATTTAGTGTTAGGGTTAGAAACGAGCACATTAGCGTTAGAGTTATGGTTAGAATCTAATGCATTTAGGGTTAGGATTAGGGTTAGGGTTATTAGGGTCAGGGTTTGAATCGAGAGCATTTAAGGATCGTGTTAGTGTTAGAATTAGGTTTAGGGTTAGCTTTCGTAGAATTGAGGGTTAGGGTTAGGGTTAGGGTTCGGGTTCGGTTTAGAATCAAGCGCATTTTAAGTGTTAGGATTGGGGTAGGCTTACGATTAGAGTGCATTTAGGGGTAGGGGTAGGAGTAGGGTTAGGATTAGGGTTACAGTTTGTGGTGGTAGAATAGAGGTTTAGGGTTAGGCTTAGGGTCAGGATTGCTTTTTGGGTTAGAATCGAGTGCATTCCGGGTTAGAGTTAATGATGAGATTGACGATTTAGTGTTAGGGTTAGAATCGAGCACATTATGGTTAGAGTTATGGTTAGAATCCACTGCATTTTGGCTTAGGGTTATGGTTAGGGTTATTAGGGTCAGCATTAGAATCGAGAGCATTTAAGGATAGTGTTAGGGTTAGAGTTAGGTTTAGGGTTAGGTTTCGTAGAATTGAGGGTTAGGGTTGGGGTTAGGGTTAGGGTTAGTATTAGGGTTAGAATCAAGCGCATTTTTAGTGTTAGGGGTTGGGTTACGGTTAGGGTTAGAGTGCATATAGAGGTAGGGATAGGAGTAGGGTTAGGATCAAGGTTAGGGTTTGTGTTGGTAGAATCGAAGTTTAGGGTTATGCTTAGGGTCAGGATTGCCTTTTGGGTTAGAGTCGAGTGCATTTAGGGTTAGGCTTATTGTTGAGATTGACGATTTAGTGTTAGGGTTATAATCGAGCACATTAGGGTTAGAGTTATGGTTAGAATCCAGTGCATTTAGGGTTAGGGTTAGGGTTAGGGTTAGGATTAGGGGTAGAATCAAGCGCATTTTTAGTATTAGGTTTGCGGTTAGGGTTACGGTTTGAGTGCATTTAGGGGTATGGGAGGAGTTGGGTTAGGATTAGTGTTAGGGTTTGTGTTGGTAGAATCAAGGTTTTGGGTTTGGCTCAGGGTCAGGAGCGCATTTTGCGTCATATTTCAGAGCAGTTAGGCTAAGGTTAGTGTTGAAATTGATGATTTAGTTTTAGCGTTAGAATCAAGCACATTTAGGGATAGAGTTATGGTTAGAATTCGTTAGGGGTACGGTTATTGTTAGGGTTAGGGGTACGGTTAGAGTGCATTTAGCGGTAGGGGTTGGGGCACGGTTGGAATTAAGGTTAGGGTTAGTGTTGGTAGAATCGAGGTTTAGGGTTAGGCTCAGGGTCAGGATTGCCTTTTGGGTTAGAATCGAGTGCATTTAGGCTTAAGTTTACTGTTGAGATTGACGAATTAGTGTTAGGGTTAGAATCAAGAACATTACAGTTAGAGTTATGGTTAGAATCCAGTGCATTTAGGGTTAGCCTTAGGCTTAGGGTTACGGTTATGTTTAGGGTGAGGTTAGAATCAAGTGCATTTAAGGATAGTTTTAGGGTGAGAGTTTGGTTTAGGGTTAGCTTTCGTAGAATCGAGGGTTAAGCTTCGGGTTAGGATTAGCGTTAGGGTTAGGGTTAGAATCAGGCGCAATTTTAGTGTTATGGTTGGGGTTTGGTTATGGCTTAGAGCGGATTGTATGGTAGGGGTGGGAGTAGGGTTAGGATTAGGGTTAAGGTTTCTGTTGGTAGGATCGAGGTTTAAGTTTAGGCTTAGGGTCAGGATTGCCTTTTGGGTTAGAATCGAGTGCATTTAGGGTTAGAGTTAGTGTTGAGATTGACGATTTAGTATTAGGGTTAGAATCGAGCACATTAGGGTTAGAGTTATGGTTAGATTCCAGTACATTGAGGGTTAGGGATAGGGTTAGGATGACGGTTATGTTTAGGTTGAGGTTTAGAATCGAGTGCATTTAAGGATAGTGTTAGGGTTAGAGTTAGGTTAGGGTTAGCTTTCTTAGAATCGACGGTTAGGGTTAGGGTTAGGGTTAGGGTTAAGGTTAGAATCAAGGGCATTTTTAGTGTTAAGTTTACGGTTAGGGTTAGGGTTAGAGGGAATTCAGGGGTAGGGGTAGTAGTAGGGTTAGGATTAGCGTTAGGGTTTTTGTTGGTAGAATTGAGGTTCAGGCTTAGGCTTAGGGTCAGGATTGCCTTTTGGGTTAGAATCGAGTGCATTTAGGGTAACAGTTAGTGTTGAGATTGACGATTTAGTGTTAGGGTTAGAAACGAGCACATTAGCGTTAGAGTTATGGTTAGAATCTAATGCATTTAGGGTTAGGATTAGGGTTAGGGTTATTAGGGTCAGGGTTTGAATCGAGAGCATTTAAGGATCGTGTTAGTGTTAGAATTAGGTTTAGGGTTAGCTTTCGTAGAATTGAGGGTTAGGGTTAGGGTTAGGGTTCGGGTTCGGTTGAGAATCAAGCGCATTTTTAGTATTAGGGTTGTGGTAGGCTTACGATTAGAGTGCATTTAGGGGTAGGGGTAGGAGTAGGTTCTGGATTAGGGTTACGGTTTGTGGTGGTAGAATAGAGGTTTAGGGTTAGGCTTAGGGTCATGATTACTTTTTGGGTTAGAATCGAGTGCATTCCGGGTTAGAGTTAATGATGAGATTGACGATTTAGTGTTAGGGTTAGAATCGAGCACATTAGGGTTAGAGTTATGGTTAGAATCCACTGCATTTAGGCTTAGGGTTATGGTTAGGGTTATTAGGGTCAGCATTAGAATCGAGAGCATTTAAGGATAGTGTTAGGGTTAGAGTTAGGTTTAGGGTTAGGTTTCGTAGAATTGAGGGTTAGGGTTGGGGTTAGGGTTAGGGTTAGTATTAGGGTTAGAATCAAGCGCATTTTTAGTGTTAGGGGTTGGGTTACGGTTAGGGTTAGAGTGCATATAGAGGTAGGGATAGGAGTAGGGTTAGGATTAAGGTTAGGGTTTGTGTTGGTAGAATCGAAGTTTAGGGTTATGCTTAGGGTCAGGATTGCCTTTTGGGTTAGAGTCGAGTGCATTTAGGGTTAGGCTTATTGTTGAGATTGACGATTTAGTGTTAGGGTTATAATCGAGCACATTAGGGTTAGAGTTATGGTTAGAATCCAGTGCATTTAGGGTTAGGGTTAGGGTTAGGGTTAGGATTAGGGGTAGAATCAAGCGCATTTTTAGTATTAGGTTTGCGGTTAGGGTTACGGTTTGAGTGCATTTAGGGGTATGGGAGGAGTTGGGTTAGGATTAGTGTTAGGGTTTGTGTTGGTAGAATCGAGGTTTTGGGTTTGGCTCAGGGTCAGGAGCGCATTTTGCGTCATATTTCAGAGCAGTTAGGCTAAGGTTAGTGTTGAAATTGATGATTTAGTTTTAGCGTTAGAATCAAGCACATTTAGGGATAGAGTTATGGTTAGAATTCGTTAGGGGTACGGTTATTGTTAGGGTTAGGGGTACGGTTAGAGTGCATTTAGCGGTAGGGGTTGGGGCACGGTTGGAATTAAGGTTAGGGTTAGTGTTGGTAGAATCGAGGTTTAGGGTTAGGCTCAGGGTCAGGATTGCCTTTTGGGTTAGAATCGAGTGCATTTAGGCTTAAGTTTACTGTTGAGATTGACGAATTAGTGTTAGGGTTAGAATCAAGAACATTACAGTTAGAGTTATGGTTAGAATCCAGTGCATTTAGGGTTAGCCTTAGGCTTAGGGTTACGGTTATGTTTAGGGTGAGGTTAGAATCAAGTGCATTTAAGGATAGTTTTAGGGTGAGATTTTGGTTTAGGATTAGCTTTCGTAGAATCGAGGGTTAAGCTTCGGGTTAGGATTAGCGTTAGGGTTAGGGTTAGAATCAGGCGCAATTTTAGTGTTATGGTTGGGGTTTGGTTATGGCTTAGAGCGGATTGTATGGTAGGGGTGGGAGTAGGGTTAGGATTAGGGTTAAGGTTTCTGTTGGTAGGATCGAGGTTTAAGTTTAGGCTTAGGGTCAGGATTGCCTTTTGGGTTAGAATCGAGTGCATTTAGGGTTAGAGTTAGTGTTGAGATTGACGATTTAGTATTAGGGTTAGAATCGAGCACATTAGGGTTAGAGTTATGGTTAGATTCCAGTACATTGAGGGTTAGGGATAGGGTTAGGATGACGGTTATGTTTAGGTTGAGGGTTAGAATCGAGTGCATTTAAGGATAGTGTTAGGGTTAGAGTTAGGTTAGGGTTAGCTTTCTTAGAATCGACGGTTAGGGTTAGGGTTAGGGTTAGGGTTAAGGTTAGAATCAAGGGCATTTTTAGTGTTAAGTTTACGGTTAGGGTTAGGGTTAGAGGGAATTCAGGGGTAGGGGTAGTAGTAGGGTTAGGATTAGCGTTAGGGTTTTTGTTGGTAGAATTGAGGTTCAGGCTTAGGCTTAGGGTCAGGATTGCCTTTTGGGTTAGAATCGAGTGCATTTAGGGTAACAGTTAGTGTTGAGATTGACGATTTAGTGTTAGGGTTAGAAACGAGCACATTAGCGTTAGAGTTATGGTTAGAATCTAATGCATTTAGGGTTAGGATTAGGGTTAGGGTTATTAGGGTCAGGGTTTGAATCGAGAGCATTTAAGGATCGTGTTAGTGTTAGAATTAGGTTTAGGGTTAGCTTTCGTAGAATTGAGGGTTAGGGTTAGGGTTAGGGTTAGGGTTCGGGTTCGGTTGAGAATCAAGCGCATTTTTAGTATTAGGGTTGTGGTAGGCTTACGATTAGAGTGCATTTAGGGGTAGGGGTAGGAGTAGGTTCTGGATTAGGGTTACGGTTTGTGGTGGTAGAATAGAGGTTTAGGGTTAGGCTTAGGGTCATGATTACTTTTTGGGTTAGAATCGAGTGCATTCCGGGTTAGAGTTAATGATGAGATTGACGATTTAGTGTTAGGCTTAGGATCGAGCACATTTAGGGTTAGAGTTGTGGTTAGAATTCGTTAGGTTTAGGGTTAGGGGTAGGGGTAGGCTAGGGGTCAGAATCACGCGCATTTTTAGTGTTAGGGTTAGGTTTAGTGTTAGGGTTAGAGTGCATTTAGAGGTAGGGGTAGCGGTAGGATTAGGATTTGTGTTAGGGTTAGTGATGGTAGAATCGAGGTTTAGGTTTAGGCTTAGGGTCAGGATTGCATTTTGGATCAGAATCGAGTGTATTTAGGGTTTGGGTTAGTGTTCAAATTGACGATTTAGTGTGAGGGTTTCAATCGAGCACATTTAGGGTTAGAGTTATGCTTAGAATTCAGTGCATTTAGGGTTAGGGGTAGGGTTAGGGGTAGACTTAGTGGTAGGTTTAGGGTCAAGGTTAGAATCGAGAGCATTTAAGGATAGTGCTAGGGTTAGAGTTAGGTTTAGGGTTTGCTTTCGTAGAATCGAGGGTTAGGCTTAGGGTTAGGCTTAGGGTGAGATTTAGGGTTAGAATCAAGCACAGTTTTAGTGTTAGCGTTAGGGAGAGGATTAGGGTTGAAGTGCTTTTAGGGCTAGTGGTAGGAGTAGGGTTAGGATTAGGGTTAAGGTTTGTGTTGGTAGAATCGAGGTTTAGGTTTAGGCTTGGGGTCAGGATTGCCTTTTGGATCAGAATTGAGTGTATTTAGGCTTTGGGTTAGTGTTCGAATTGATGATTTAGTGTTAGGGTTGAATCGAGCACATTTAGGGTTAGAGTTATGGTTAGAATTCAGTGCATTTAGGGTTAGGGTTAGGGTTAGGGTTAGGTTTAGGGTCAGGGTTAAAATCGAGAGAATTTAAGGATAGTGCTAGGGTTAGAGTTAGGTTTAGCGTTCGCTTTCGTAGAATCGAGGGTTAGGCTTAAGGTTAGGCTTAGGGTTAGGGTTAGGGTTAGAATCAGGCGCATTTTTAGTGTTCTGGTTTTCGTTAGGGTATGGCTTAGAGTGCATTTACGGGTAGGGGTAGGAGTACGGTTAGGATTAGAGTTAAGGTTTCTGTGGGTAGCATCGAGGTTTAGGGTTAGGCTTAGGGTCAGGAATGGCTTTTGGGTTAGAATCCAGTGCATTTAGGCTTAGGGATAGTGTTGACATTGACGATTTAGTGTTAGGGTTAGAATCGAGCACGTTTAGGGTTAGAGTTTTGTTTAGAATCCGTTAGGGTTAGGGGTAGTGTTAGGGGTAGGGGTAGGGTCAGAGTGCATTTCGGGGTAGGGGTAGGGGTAGAGTTAGGATTAGGGTTAGGTTTTGTGTTTTTAGAATCGAAGTTTAGGGTTAGGCTTAGGGTCAGAATTGACTTTTGGGTTAGAATCGAGTGCATTTAGGGTTAGGGTTAGTGTTGAGATTGACGATTTACTGTTAGGCTTAGAATCGAGCACATTAGGGTTAGAGTTATGTTTAGAATTCAGTGCATTTAGGGTTAGGGATAGGGTTTGGATGACGGTTATGTTTAGGTTGAGGGTTAGAATCGAGTGCATTTAAGAAAAGTGTTAGGGTTAGAGTTAGGGTAGGGTTAGCTTTATTAAAATCGACGGTTAGGGTTAGAGTCAGGGTTAGGGTTAGCGTTAGGGTTAGGGTTAGGGTTTGTGTTGGTAGAATCGAAGTTTAGGGTTAGGCTTATGGTCAGCATTGCCTTTTGGATTAGAATCGAGCGCATTTAGAATTAGGGTTAGTGTTGAGATTGATGATTTAGTGTTAGCCTTAGAAACGAGCACATTAGGGTTAGAGTTATGGTTAGAATCCACTGCATTTAAGCTTAGGGTTAGGGTTAGGGTTATTAGGGTCAGGATTAGAATCGAGAGAATTTAAGGATACTGTTAGGGTTAGAGTTAGCTTTAGGGTTAGTTTTCGTAGAATTGAGGGTTAGGGTTAGCGGTAGGGTTAGGGTTAGAATAAAGCGCATTTTTATTGTTAGGGGTTGGGTTAGGGTTAGGGTTAGAGTGCATATAGAGGTAGGGATAGGAGTAGGGTTAGGATTAGGGTTAGGGTTTGTGTTGGTAGAATCGAGGTTTAGGGTTATTCTTAGGGTCAGGATTGCCTTTTGGGTTAGAATCGAGTGCATTTAGGGTAACAGTTAGTGTTGAGATTGACGATTTAGTGTTAGGGTTAGAAACGAGCACATTAGCGTTAGAGTTATGGTTAGAATCTAATGCATTTAGGGTTAGGATTAGGGTTAGGGTTATTAGGGTCAGGGTTTGAATCGAGAGCATTTAAGGATCGTGTTAGTGTTAGAATTAGGTTTAGGGTTAGCTTTCGTAGAATTGAGGGTTAGGGTTAGGGTTAGGGTTCGTGTTCGGTTTAGAATCAAGCGCATTTTAAGTGTTAGGACTGGGGTAGGCTTACGATTAGAGTGCATTTAGGGGTAGGGGTAGGAGTAGGGTTAGGATTAGGGTTACAGTTTGTGGTGGTAGAATAGAGGTTTAGGGTTAGGCTTAGGGTCAGGATTGCTTTTTGGGTTAGAATCGAGTGCATTCCGGGTTAGAGTTAATGATGAGATTGACGATTTAGTGTTAGGGTTAGAATCGAGCACATTAGAGTTAGAGTTATGGTTAGAATCCACTGCATTTAGGCTTAGGGTTATGGTTAGGGTTATTAGGGTCAGCATTAGAATCGAGAGCATTTAAGGATAGTGTTAGGGTTACAGTTAGGTTTAGGGTTAGGTTTCGTAGAATTGAGGGTTAGGGTTGGGGTTAGGGTTAGGGTTAGTATTAGGGTTAGAATCAAGCGCATTTTTAGTGTTAGGGGTTGGGTTACGGTTAGGGTTAGAGTGCATATAGAGGTAGGGATAGGAGTAGGGTTAGGATTAGGGTTAGGGTTTGTGTTGGTAGAATCGAAGTTTAGGGTTATGCTTAGGGTCAGGATTGCCTTTTGGGTTAGAGTCGAGTGCATTTAGGGTTAGGCTTATTATTGAGATTGACGATTTAGTGTTAGGGTTGTAATAGAGCACATTAGGGTTAGAGTTATGGTTAGAATCCAGTGCATTTAGGGTTAGGGTTAGGGTTAGGGTTAGGATTAGGGGTAGAATCAAGCGCATTTTTAGTATTAGGTTTGCGGTTAGGGTTACGGTTTGAGTGCATTTAGGGGTATGGGAGGAGTTGGGTTAGGATTAGTGTTAGGGTTTGTGTTGGTAGAATCGAGGTTTTGGGTTTGGCTCAGGGTCAGGAGCGCATTTTGCGTCATATTTCAGAGCAGTTAGGCTAAGGTTAGTGTTGAAATTGATGATTTAGTTTTAGCGTTAGAATCAAGCACATTTAGGGATAGAGTTATGGTTAGAATTCGTTAGGGGTACGGTTATTGTTAGGGTTAGGGGTACGGTTAGAGTGCATTTAGCGGTAGGGGTTGGGGCACGGTTGGAATTAAGGTTAGGGTTAGTGTTGGTAGAATCGAGGTTTAGGGTTAGGCTCAGGGTCAGGATTGCCTTTTGGGTTAGAATCGAGTGCATTTAGGCTTAAGTTTACTGTTGAGATTGACGAATTAGTGTTAGGGTTAGAATCAAGAACATTACAGTTAGAGTTATGGTTAGAATCCAGTGCATTTAGGGTTAGCCTTAGGCTTAGGGTTACGGTTATGTTTAGGGTGAGGTTAGAATCAAGTGCATTTAAGGATAGTTTTAGGGTGAGAGTTTGGTTTAGGGTTAGCTTTCGTAGAATCGAGGGTTAAGCTTCGGGTTAGGATTAGCGTTAGGGTTAGGGTTAGAATCAGGCGCAATTTTAGTGTTATGGTTGGGGTTTGGTTATGGCTTAGAGCGGATTTTATGGTAGGGGTGGGAGTAGGGTTAGGATTAGGGTTAAGGTTTCTGTTGGTAGGATCGAGGTTTAAGTTTAGGCTTAGGGTCAGGATTGCCTTTTGGGTTAGAATCGAGTGCATTTAGGGTTAGAGTTAGTGTTGAGATTGACGATTTAGTATTAGGGTTAGAATCGAGCACATTAGGGTTAGAGTTATGGTTAGATTCCAGTACATTGAGGGTTAGGGATAGGGTTAGGATGACGGTTATGTTTAGGTTGAGGTTTAGAATCGAGTGCATTTAAGGATAGTGTTAGGGTTAGAGTTAGGTTAGGGTTAGCTTTCTTAGAATCGACGGTTAGGGTTAGGGTTAGGGTTAGGGTTAAGGTTAGAATCAAGGGCATTTTTAGTGTTAAGTTTACGGTTAGGGTTAGGGTTAGAGGGAATTCAGGGGTAGGGGTAGTAGTAGGGTTAGGATTAGCGTTAGGGTTTTTGTTGGTAGAATTGAGGTTCAGGCTTAGGCTTAGGGTCAGGATTGCCTTTTGGGTTAGAATCGAGTGCATTTAGGGTTAGAGTTAGTGTTGAGATTGACGATTTAGTATTAGGGTTAGAATCGAGCACATTAGGGTTAGAGTTATGGTTAGATTCCAGTACATTGAGGGTTAGGGATAGGGTTAGGATGACGGTTATGTTTAGGTTGAGGGTTAGAATCGAGTGCATTTAAGGATAGTGTTAGGGTTAGAGTTAGGTTAGGGTTAGCTTTCTTAGAATCGACGGTTAGGGTTAGGGTTAGGGTTAGGGTTAAGGTTAGAATCAAGGGCATTTTTAGTGTTAAGTTTACGGTTAGGGTTAGGGTTAGAGGGAATTCAGGGGTAGGGGTAGTAGTAGGGTTAGGATTAGCGTTAGGGTTTTTGTTGGTAGAATTGAGGTTCAGGCTTAGGCTTAGGGTCAGGATTGCCTTTTGGGTTAGAATCGAGTGCATTTAGGGTAACAGTTAGTGTTGAGATTGACGATTTAGTGTTAGGGTTAGAAACGAGCACATTAGCGTTAGAGTTATGGTTAGAATCTAATGCATTTAGGGTTAGGATTAGGGTTAGGGTTATTAGGGTCAGGGTTTGAATCGAGAGCATTTAAGGATCGTGTTAGTGTTAGAATTAGGTTTAGGGTTAGCTTTCGTAGAATCGAGGGTTAGGGTTAGGGTTAGGGTTCGGGTTCGGTTTAGAATCAAGCGCATTTTTAGTATTAGGGTTGTGGTATGCTTACGATTAGAGTGCATTTAGGGGTAGGGGTAGGAGTAGGTTCTGGATTAGGGTTACGGTTTGTGGTGGTAGAATAGAGGTTTAGGGTTAGGCTTAGGGTCATGATTACTTTTTGGGTTAGAATCGAGTGCATTCCGGGTTAGAGTTAATGATGAGATTGACGATTTAGTGTTAGGCTTAGGATCGAGCACATTTAGGGTTAGAGTTGTGGTTAGAATTCGTTAGGTTTAGGGTTAGGGGTAGGGGTAGGCTAGGGGTCAGAATCACGCGCATTTTTAGTGTTAGGGTTAGGTTTAGTGTTAGGGTTAGAGTGCATTTAGAGGTAGGGGTAGCGGTAGGATTAGGATTTGTGTTAGGGTTAGTGATGGTAGAATCGAGGTTTAGGTTTAGGCTTAGGGTCAGGATTGCATTTTGGATCAGAATCGAGTGTATTTAGGGTTTGGGTTAGTGTTCAAATTGACGATTTAGTGTGAGGGTTTCAATCGAGCACATTTAGGGTTAGAGTTATGGTTAGAATTCAGTGCATTTAGGGTTAGGGTTAGGGTTAGGGTTAGGTTTAGGGTCAGGGTTAAAATTGAGAGCATTTAAGGATAGTGCTAGGGTTAGAGTTAGGTTTAGCGTTCGCTTTCGTAGAATCGAGGGTTAGGCTTAAGGTTAGGCTTAGGGTTAGGGTTAGGGTTAGAATCAGGCGCATTTTTAGTGTTCTGGTTTTCGTTAGGGTATGGCTTAGAGTGCATTTAGGGGTAGGGGTAGGAGTACGGTTAGGATTAGAGTTAAGGTTTCTGTGGGTAGCATCGAGGTTTAGGGTTAGGCTTAGGGTCAGGAATGGCTTTTGGGTTAGAATCCAGTGCATTTAGGCTTAGGGATAGTGTTGACATTGACGATTTAGTGTTAGGGTTAGAATCGAGCACGTTTAGGGTTAGAGTTTTGTTTAGAATTCGTTAGGGTTAGGGGTAGTGTTAGGGGTAGGGGTAGGGTCAGAGTGCATTTCGGGGTAGGGGTAGGGGTAGAGTTAGGATTAGGGTTAGGTTTTGTGTTTTTAGAATCGAAGTTTAGGGTTAGGCTTAGGGTCAGAAATGCCTTTTGGGTTAGAATCGAGTGCATTTAGGGTTAGGGTTAGTGTTGAGATTGACGATTTACTGTTAGGCTTAGAATCGAGCACATTAGGGTTAGAGTTATGGTTAGAATCCACTGCATTTAGGCTTAGTGTTAGGGTAAGGGTTATTAGGGTTAGGATTAGGATCGAGATCATTTAAGGATAGTGTTAGGGTTAGAGTTAGGTTTAGGGTTACGTTTCGTAGAATTGAGGGTTAGGGTTATGGTTAGGGTTGGGGTTAGGGATAGGGTTAGAATCAAGCGCATTTTTAGTGTTAGGGGTTGGGTTAGGGTTAGGGTTAGAGTGCATATAGAGGTAGGGATAGGAGTAGGGTTAGGATTAGGGTTAGGGTTTGCGTTGGTAGAATCGAGGTTTAAGGTTACGCTTAGGGTCAGGATTGCCTTTAGGGTTAGAGTCGAGTGCATTTAGGGTTAGGCTTAGTGTTGAAATTGACGATTTAGTGTTAGGGTTCTAATCGATCACATTAGGGTTAGAGTTATGTTTAGAATTCAGTGCATTTAGGGTTAGGGATAGGGTTTGGATGACGGTTATGTTTAGGTTGAGGGTTAGAATCGAGTGCATTTAAGAAAAGTGTTAGGGTTAGAGTTAGGGTAGGGTTAGCTTTATTAAAATCGACGGTTAGGGTTAGAGTCAGGGTTAGGGTTAGCGTTAGGGTTAGGGTTAGGGTTTGTGTTGGTAGAATCGAAGTTTAGGGTTAGGCTTATGGTCAGCATTGCCTTTTGGATTAGAATCGAGCGCATTTAGAATTAGGGTTAGTGTTGAGATTGATGATTTAGTGTTAGCCTTAGAAACGAGCACATTAGGGTTAGAGTTATGGTTAGAATCCACTGCATTTAAGCTTAGGGTTAGGGTTAGGGTTATTAGGGTCAGGATTAGAATCGAGAGAATTTAAGGATACTGTTAGGGTTAGAGTTAGCTTTAGGGTTGGTTTTCGTAGAATTGAGGGTTAGGGTTAGCGGTAGGGTTAGGGTTAGAATAAAGCGCATTTTTATTGTTAGGGGTTGGGTTAGGGTTAGGGTTAGAGTGCATATAGAGGTAGGGATAGGAGTAGGGTTAGGATTAGGGTTAGGGTTTGCGTTGGTAGAATCGAGGTTTAAGGTTACGCTTAGGGTCAGGATTGCCTTTAGGGTTAGAGTCGAGTGCATTTAGGGTTAGGCTTAGTGTTGAAATTGACGATTTAGTGTTAGGGTTCTAATCGATCACATTAGGGTTAGAGTTATGTTTAGAATTCAGTGCATTTAGGGTTAGGGATAGGGTTTGGATGACGGTTATGTTTAGGTTGAGGGTTAGAATCGAGTGCATTTAAGAAAAGTGTTAGGGTTAGAGTTAGGGTAGGGTTAGCTTTATTAAAATCGACGGTTAGGGTTAGAGTCAGGGTTAGGGTTAGCGTTAGGGTTAGGGTTAGGGTTTGTGTTGGTAGAATCGAAGTTTAGGGTTAGGCTTATGGTCAGCATTGCCTTTTGGATTAGAATCGAGCGCATTTAGAATTAGGGTTAGTGTTGAGATTGATGATTTAGTGTTAGCCTTAGAAACGAGCACATTAGGGTTAGAGTTATGGTTAGAATCCACTGCATTTAAGCTTAGGGTTAGGGTTAGGGTTATTAGGGTCAGGATTAGAATCGAGAGAATTTAAGGATACTGTTAGGGTTAGAGTTAGCTTTAGGGTTAGTTTTCGTAGAATTGAGGGTTAGGGTTAGCGGTAGGGTTAGGGTTAGAATAAAGCGCATTTTTATTGTTAGGGGTTGGGTTAGGGTTAGGGTTAGAGTGCATATAGAGGTAGGGATAGGAGTAGGGTTAGGATTAGGGTTAGGGTTTGTGTTGGTAGAATCGAGGTTTAGGGTTATTCTTAGGGTCAGGATTGCCTTTTGGGTTAGAATCGAGTGCATTTAGGGTAACAGTTAGTGTTGAGATTGACGATTTAGTGTTAGGGTTAGAAACGAGCACATTAGCGTTAGAGTTATGGTTAGAATCTAATGCATTTAGGGTTAGGATTAGGGTTAGGGTTATTAGGTTCAGGGTTTGAATCGAGAGCATTTAAGGATCGTGTTAGTGTTAGAATTAGGTTTAGGGTTAGCTTTCGTAGAATTGAGGGTTAGGGTTAGGGTTAGGGTTCGGGTTCGGTTTAGAATCAAGCGCATTTTAAGTGTTAGGATTGGGGTAGGCTTACAATTAGAGTGCATTTAGGGGTAGGGGTAGGAGTAGGGTTAGGATTAGGGTTACGGTTTGTGGTGGTAGAATAGAGGTTTAGGGTTAGGCTTAGGGTCAGGATTGCTTTTTGGGTTAGAATCGAGTGCATTCCGGGTTAGAGTTAATGATGAGATTGACGATTTAGTGTTAGGGTTAGAATCGAGCACATTAGGGTTAGAGTTATGGTTAGAATCTAATGCATTTAGGGTTAGGATTAGGGTTAGGGTTATTAGGTTCAGGGTTTGAATCGAGAGCATTTAAGGATCGTGTTAGGGTTAGAGTTAGGTTTAGGGTTAGGTTTCGTAGAATTGAGGGTTAGGGTTGGGGTTAGGGTTAGGGTTAGTATTAGGGTTAGAATCAAGCGCATTTTTAGTGTTAGGGGTTGGGTTACGGTTAGGGTTAGAGTGCATATAGAGGTAGGGATAGGAGTAGGGTTAGGATTAGGGTTAGGGTTTGTGTTGGTAGAATCGAGGTTTAGGGTTATGCTTAGGGTCAGGATTGCCTTTTGGGTTAGAGTCGAGTGCATTTAGGGTTAGGCTTATTGTTGAGATTGACGATTTAGTGTTAGGGTTATAATCGAGCACATTAGGGTTAGAGTTATGGTTAGAATCCAGTGCATTTAGGGTTAGGGTTAGGGTTAGGGTTAGGATTAGGGGTAGAATAAAGTGCATTTTTAGTATTAGGTTTGCGGTTAGGGTTACGGTTTGAGTGCATTTAGGGGTATGGGAGGAGTTGGGTTAGGATTAGTGTTAGGGTTTGTGTTGGTAGAATCGAGGTTTTGGGTTTGGCTCAGGGTCAGGAGCGCATTTTGCGTCATATTTCAGAGCAGTTAGGCTAAGGTTAGTGTTGAAATTGATGATTTAGTTTTAGCGTTAGAATCAAGCACATTTAGGGATAGAGTTATGGTTAGAATTCGTTAGGGGTACGGTTATTGTTAGGGTTAGGGGTACGGTTAGAGTGCATTTAGCGGTAGGGGTTGGGGCACGGTTGGAATTAAGGTTAGGGTTAGTGTTGGTAGAATCGAGGTTTAGGGTTAGGCTCAGGGTCAGGATTGCCTTTTGGGTTAGAATCGAGTGCATTTAGGCTTAAGTTTACTGTTGAGATTGACGAATTAGTGTTAGGGTTAGAATCAAGAACATTACAGTTAGAGTTATGGTTAGAATCCAGTGCATTTAGGGTTAGCCTTAGGCTTAGGGTTACGGTTATGTTTAGGGTGAGGTTAGAATCAAGTGCATTTAAGGATAGTTTTAGGGTGAGAGTTTGGTTTAGGGTTAGCTTTCGTAGAATCGAGGGTTAAGCTTCGGGTTAGGATTAGCGTTAGGGTTAGGGTTAGAATCAGGCGCAATTTTAGTGTTATGGTTGGGGTTTGGTTATGGCTTAGAGCGGATTGTATGGTAGGGGTGGGAGTAGGGTTAGGATTAGGGTTAAGGTTCCTGTTGGTAGGATCGAGGTTTAAGTTTAGGCTTAGGGTCAGGATTGCCTTTTGGGTTAGAATCGAGTGCATTTAGGGTTAGAGTTAGTGTTGAGATTGACGATTTAGTATTAGGGTTAGAATCGAGCACATTAGGGTTAGAGTTATGGTTAGATTCCAGTACATTGAGGGTTAGGGATAGGGTTAGGATGACGGTTATGTTTAGGTTGAGGGTTAGAATCGAGTGCATTTAAGGATAGTGTTAGGGTTAGAGTTAGGTTAGGGTTAGCTTTCTTAGAATCGACGGTTAGGGTTAGGGTTAGGGTTAGGGTTAAGGTTAGAATCAAGGGCATTTTTAGTGTTAAGTTTACGGTTAGGGTTAGGGTTAGAGGGAATTCAGGGGTAGGGGTAGTAGTAGGGTTAGGATTAGCGTTAGGGTTTTTGTTGGTAGAATTGAGGTTCAGGCTTAGGCTTAGGGTCAGGATTGCCTTTTGGGTTAGAATCGAGTGCATTTAGGGTAACAGTTAGTGTTGAGATTGACGATTTAGTGTTAGGGTTAGAAACGAGCACATTAGCGTTAGAGTTATGGTTAGAATCTAATGCATTTAGGGTTAGGATTAGGGTTAGGGTTATTAGGGTCAGGGTTTGAATCGAGAGCATTTAAGGATCGTGTTAGTGTTAGAATTAGGTTTAGGGTTAGCTTTCGTAGAATCGAGGGTTAGGGTTAGGGTTAGGGTTCGGGTTCGGTTGAGAATCAAGCGCATTTTTAGTATTAGGGTTGTGGTATGCTTACGATTAGAGTGCATTTAGGGGTAGGGGTAGGAGTAGGTTCTGGATTAGGGTTACGGTTTGTGGTGGTAGAATAGAGGTTTAGGGTTAGGCTTAGGGTCATGATTACTTTTTGGGTTAGAATCGAGTGCATTCCAGGTTAGAGTTAATGATGAGATTGACGATTTAGTGTTAGGCTTAGGATCGAGCACATTTAGGGTTAGAGTTGTGGTTAGAATTCGTTAGGTTTAGGGTTAGGGGTAGGGGTAGGCTAGGGGTCAGAATCACGCGCATTTTTAGTGTTAGGGTTAGGTTTAGTGTTAGGGTTAGAGTGCATTTAGAGGTAGGGGTAGCGGTAGGATTAGGATTTGTGTTAGGGTTAGTGATGGTAGAATCGAGGTTTAGGTTTAGGCTTAGGTTCAGGATTGCATTTTGGATCAGAATCGAGTGTATTTAGGGTTTGGGTTAGTGTTCAAATTGACGATTTAGTGTGAGGGTTTCAATCGAGCACATTTAGGGTTAGAGTTATGCTTAGAATTCAGTGCATTTAGGGTTAGAGGTAGGGTTAGGGGTAGACTTAGTGGTATGTTTAGGGTCAAGGTTAGAATCGAGAGCATTTAAGGATAGTGCTAGGGTTAGAGTTAGGTTTAGGGTTTGCTTTCGTAGAATCGAGGGTTAGGCTTAGGGTTAGGCTTAGGGTGAGGTTTAGGGTTAGAATCAAGCACAGTTTTAGTGTTAGCGTTAGGGAGAGGATTAGGGTTGAAGTGCTTTTAGGGCTAGTGGTAGGAGTAGGGTTAGGATTAGGGTTAAGGTTTGTGTTGGTAGAATCGAGGTTTAGGTTTAAGCTTGGGGTGAGGATTGCCTTTTGGATCAGATTTGAGTGTATTTAGGCTTTGGGTTAGTGTTCGAATTGATGATTTAGTGTTAGGGTTGAATCGAGCACATTTAGGGTTAGAGTTCTGGTTAGAATTCAGTGCATTTAGGGTTAGGGTTAGGGTTAGGGTTAGGTTTAGGGTCAGGGTTAAAATTGAGAGCATTTAAGGATAGTGCTAGGGTTAGAGTTAGGTTTAGCGTTCGCTTTCGTAGAATCGAGGGTTAGGCTTAAGGTTAGGCTTAGGGTTAGGGTTAGGGTTAGAATCAGGCGCATTTTTAGTGTTCTGGTTTTCGTTAGGGTATGGCTTAGAGTGCATTTAGGGGTAGGGGTAGGAGTACGGTTAGGATTAGAGTTAAGGTTTCTGTGGGTAGCATCGAGGTTTAGGGTTAGGCTTAGGGTCAGGAATGGCTTTTGGGTTAGAATCCAGTGCATTTAGGCTTAGGGATAGTGTTGACATTGACGATTTAGTGTTAGGGTTAGAATCGAGCACGTTTAGGGTTAGAGTTTTGTTTAGAATTCGTTAGGGTTAGGGGTAGTGTTAGGGGTAGGGGTAGGGTCAGAGTGCATTTCGGGGTAGGGGTAGGGGTAGAGTTAGGATTAGGGTTAGGTTTTGTGTTTTTAGAATCGAAGTTTAGGGTTAGGCTTAGGGTCAGAATTGCCTTTTGGGTTAGAATCGAGTGCATTTAGGGTTAGGGTTAGTGTTGAGATTGACGATTTACTGTTAGGCTTAGATACGAGCACATTAGGGTTAGAGTTATGGTTAGAATCCACTGCATTTAGGCTTAGTGTTAGGGTAAGGGTTATTAGGGTTAGGATTAGGATCGAGATCATTTAAGGATAGTGTTAGGGTTAGAGTTAGGTTTAGGGTTACGTTTCGTAGAATTGAGGGTTAGGGTTATGGTTAGGGTTGGGGTTAGGGATAGGGTTAGAATCAAGCGCATTTTTAGTGTTAGGGGTTGGGTTAGGGTTAGGGTTAGAGTGCATATAGAGGTAGGGATAGGAGTAGGGTTAGGATTAGGGTTAGGGTTTGCGTTGGTAGAATCGAGGTTTAAGGTTACGCTTAGGGTCAGGATTGCCTTTAGGGTTAGAGTCGAGTGCATTTAGGGTTAGGCTTAGTGTTGAAATTGACGATTTAGTGTTAGGGTTCTAATCGATCACATTAGGGTTAGAGTTATGTTTAGAATTCAGTGCATTTAGGGTTAGGGATAGGGTTTGGATGACGGTTATGTTTAGGTTGAGGGTTAGAATCGAGTGCATTTAAGAAAAGTGTTAGGGTTACAGTTAGGGTAGGGTTAGCTTTTTTAAAATCGACGGTTAGGGTTAGAGTCAGGGTTAGGGTTAGCGTTAGGGTTAGGGTTAGGGTTTGTGTTGGTAGAATCGAAGTTTAGGGTTAGGCTTATGGTCAGCATTGCCTTTTGGATTAGAATCGAGCGCATTTAGAATTAGGGTTAGTGTTGAGATTGATGATTTAGTGTTAGCCTTAGAAACGAGCACATTAGGGTTAGAGTTATGGTTAGAATCCACTGCATTTAAGCTTAGGGTTAGGGTTAGGGTTATTAGGGTCAGGATTAGAATCGAGAGAATTTAAGGATACTGTTAGGGTTAGAGTTAGCTTTAGGGTTGGCTTTCGTAGAATTGAGGGTTAGGGTTAGCGGTAGGGTTAGGGTTAGAATAAAGCGCATTTTTATTGTTAGGGGTTGGGTTAGGGTTAGGGTTAGAGTGCATATAGAGGTAGGGATAGGAGTAGGGTTAGGATTAGGGTTAGGGTTTGTGTTGGTAGAATCGAGGTTTAGGGTTATTCTTAGGGTCAGGATTGCCTTTTGGGTTAGAATCGAGTGCATTTAGGGTAACAGTTAGTGTTGAGCTTGACGATTTAGTGTTAGGGTTAGAAATGAGCACATTAGCATTAGAGTTATGGTTAGAATCTAATGCATTTAGGGTTAGGATTAGGGTTAGGGTTATTAGGTTCAGGGTTTGAATCGAGAGCATTTAAGGATCGTGTTAGTGTTAGAATTAGGTTTAGGGTTAGCTTTCATAGAATTGAGGGTTAGGGTTAGGGTTAGGGTTCGGGTTCGGTTTAGAATCAAGCGCATTTTAAGTGTTAGGATTGGGGTAGGCTTACAATTAGAGTGCATTTAGGGGTAGGGGTAGGAGTAGGGTTAGGATTAGGGTTACGGTTTGTGGTGGTAGAATAGAGGTTTAGGGTTAGGCTTAGGGTCAGGATTGCTTTTTGGGTTAGAATCGAGTGCATTCCGGGTTAGAGTTAATGATGAGATTGACGATTTAGTGTTAGGGTTAGAATCGAGCACATTAGGGTTAGAGTTATGGTTAGAATCCACTGCATTTAGGCTTAGGGTTATGGTTAGGGTTATTAGGGTCAGCATTAGAATCGAGAGCATTTAAGGATAGTGTTAGGGTTAGAGTTAGGTTTAGGGTTAGGTTTCGTAGAATTGAGGGTTAGGGTTGGGGTTAGGGTTAGGGTTAGTATTAGGGTTAGAATCAAGCGCATTTTTAGTGTTAGGGGTTGGGTTACGGTTAGGGTTAGAGTGCATATAGAGGTAGGGATAGGAGTAGGGTTAGGATTAGGGTTAGGGTTTGTGTTGGTAGAATCGAGGTTTAGGGTTATGCTTAGGGTCAGGATTGCCTTTTGGGTTAGAGTCGAGTGCATTTAGGGTTAGGCTTATTGTTGAGATTGACGATTTAGTGTTAGGGTTATAATCGAGCACATTAGGGTTAGAGTTATGGTTAGAATCCAGTGCATTTAGGGTTAGGGTTAGGGTTAGGGTTAGGATTAGGGGTAGAATCAAGCGCATTTTTAGTATTAGGTTTGCGGTTAGGGTTACGGTTTGAGTGCATTTAGGGGTATGGGAGGAGTTGGGTTAGGATTAGTGTTAGGGTTTGTGTTGGTAGAATCGAGGTTTTGGGTTTGGCTCAGGGTCAGGAGCGCATTTTGCGTCATATTTCAGAGCTGTTAGGCTAAGGTTAGTGTTGAAATTGATGATTTAGTTTTAGCGTTAGAATCAAGCACATTTAGGGATAGAGTTATGGTTAGAATTCGTTAGGGGTACGGTTATTGTTAGGGTTAGGGGTACGGTTAGAGTGCATTTAGCGGTAGGGGTTGGGGCACGGTTGGAATTAAGGTTAGGGTTAGTGTTGGTAGAATCGAGGTTTAGGGTTAGGCTCAGGGTCAGGATTGCCTTTTGGGTTAGAATCGAGTGCATTTAGGCTTAAGTTTACTGTTGAGATTGACGAATTAGTGTTAGGGTTAGAATCAAGAACATTACAGTTAGAGTTATGGTTAGAATCCAGTGCATTTAGGGTTAGCCTTAGGCTTAGGGTTACGGTTATGTTTAGGGTGAGGTTAGAATCAAGTGCATTTAAGGATAGTTTTAGGGTGAGAGTTTGGTTTAGGGTTAGCTTTCGTAGAATCGAGGGTTAAGCTTCGGGTTAGGATTAGCGTTAGGGTTAGGGTTAGAATCAGGCGCAATTTTAGTGTTATGGTTGGGGTTTGGTTATGGCTTAGAGCGGATTGTATGGTAGGGGTGGGAGTAGGGTTAGGATTAGGGTGAAGGTTTCTGTTGGTAGGATCGAGGTTTAAGTTTAGGCTTAGGGTCAGGATTGCCTTTTGGGTTAGAATCGAGTGCATTTAGGGTTAGAGTTAGTGTTGAGATTGACGATTTAGTATTAGGGTTAGAATCGAGCACATTAGGGTTAGAGTTATGGTTAGATTCCAGTACATTGAGGGTTAGGGATAGGGTTAGGATGACGGTTATGTTTAGGTTGAGGGTTAGAATCGAGTGCATTTAAGGATAGTGTTAGGGTTAGAGTTAGGTTAGGGTTAGCTTTCTTAGAATCGACGGTTAGGGTTAGGGTTAGGGTTAGGGTTAAGGTTAGAATCAAGGGCATTTTTAGTGTTAAGTTTACGGTTAGGGTTAGGGTTAGAGGGAATTCAGGGGTAGGGGTAGTAGTAGGGTTAGGATTAGCGTTAGGGTTTTTGTTGGTAGAATTGAGGTTCAGGCTTAGGCTTAGGGTCAGGATTGCCTTTTGGGTTAGAATCGAGTGCATTTAGGGTAACAGTTAGTGTTGAGATTGACGATTTAGTGTTAGGGTTAGAAACGAGCACATTAGCGTTAGAGTTATGGTTAGAATCTAATGCATTTAGGGTTAGGATTAGGGTTAGGGTTATTAGGGTCAGGGTTTGAATCGAGAGCATTTAAGGATCGTGTTAGTGTTAGAATTAGGTTTAGGGTTAGCTTTCGTAGAATCGAGGGTTAGGGTTAGGGTTAGGGTTCGGGTTCGGTTTAGAATCAAGCGCATTTTTAGTATTAGGGTTGTGGTATGCTTACGATTAGAGTGCATTTAGGGGTAGGGGTAGGAGTAGGTTCTGGATTAGGGTTACGGTTTGTGGTGGTAGAATAGAGGTTTAGGGTTAGGCTTAGGGTCATGATTACTTTTTGGGTTAGAATCGAGTGCATTCCGGGTTAGAGTTAATGATGAGATTGACGATTTAGTGTTAGGCTTAGGATCGAGCACATTTAGGGTTAGAGTTGTGGTTAGAATTCGTTAGGTTTAGGGTTAGGGGTAGGGGTAGGCTAGGGGTCAGAATCACGCGCATTTTTAGTGTTAGGGTTAGGTTTAGTGTTAGGGTTAGAGTGCATTTAGAGGTAGGGGTAGCGGTAGGATTAGGATTTGTGTTAGGGTTAGTGATGGTAGAATCGAGGTTTAGGTTTAGGCTTAGGTTCAGGATTGCATTTTGGATCAGAATCGAGTGTATTTAGGGTTTGGGTTAGTGTTCAAATTGACGATTTAGTGTGAGGGTTTCAATCGAGCACATTTAGGGTTAGAGTTATGCTTAGAATTCAGTGCATTTAGGGTTAGAGGTAGGGTTAGGGGTAGACTTAGTGGTATGTTTAGGGTCAAGGTTAGAATCGAGAGCATTTAAGGATAGTGCTAGGGTTAGAGTTAGGTTTAGGGTTTGCTTTCGTAGAATCGAGGGTTAGGCTTAGGGTTAGGCTTAGGGTGAGGTTTAGGGTTAGAATCAAGCACAGTTTTAGTGTTAGCGTTAGGGAGAGGATTAGGGTTGAAGTGCTTTTAGGGCTAGTGGTAGGAGTAGGGTTAGGATTAGGGTTAAGGTTTGTGTTGGTAGAATCGAGGTTTAGGTTTAAGCTTGGGGTGAGGATTGCCTTTTGGATCAGATTTGAGTGTATTTAGGCTTTGGGTTAGTGTTCGAATTGATGATTTAGTGTTAGGGTTGAATCGAGCACATTTAGGGTTAGAGTTCTGGTTAGAATTCAGTGCATTTAGGGTTAGGGGTTAGGGTTAGGGTTAGGTTTAGGGTCAGGGTTAAAATTGAGAGCATTTAAGGATAGTGCTAGGGTTAGAGTTAGGTTTAGCGTTCGCTTTCGTAGAATCGAGGGTTAGGCTTAAGGTTAGGCTTAGGGTTAGGGTTAGGGTTAGAATCAGGCGCATTTTTAGTGTTCTGGTTTTCGTTAGGGTATGGCTTAGAGTGCATTTAGGGGTAGGGGTAGGAGTACGGTTAGGATTAGAGTTAAGGTTTCTGTGGGTAGCATCGAGGTTTAGGGTTAGGCTTAGGGTCAGGAATGGCTTTTGGGTTAGAATCCAGTGCATTTAGGCTTAGGGATAGTGTTGACATTGACGATTTTAGTGTTAGGGTTAGAATCGAGCACGTTTAGGGTTAGAGTTTTGTTTAGAATTCGTTAGGGTTAGGGGTAGTGTTAGGGGTAGGGGTAGGGTCAGAGTGCATTTCGGGGTAGGGGTAGGGGTAGAGTTAGGATTAGGGGTTAGGTTTTGTGTTTTTAGAATCGAAGTTTAGGTTAGGCTTAGGGTCAGAATTGCCTTTTGGGTTAGAATCGAGTGCATTTAGGGTTAGGGTTAGTGTTGAGATTGACGATTTACTGTTAGGCTTAGAATCGAGCACATTAGGGTTAGAGTTATGGTTAGAATCCACTGCATTAGGCTTAGTGTTAGGGTAAGGGTTATTAGGGTTAGGATTAGGATCGAGATCATTTAAGGATAGTGTTATGGGTTAGAGTTAGGTTTAGGGTTAGGTTTCGTAGAATTGAGGGTTAGGGTTATGGTTAGGGTTGGGGTTAGGGATAGGGTTAGAATCAAGCGCATTTTTAGTGTTAGGGGTTGGGTTAGGGTTAGGGTTAGAGTGCATATAGAGGTAGGGATAGGAGTAGGGTTAGGATTAGGGTTAGGGTTTGCGTTGGTAGAATCGAGGTTTAAGGTTACGCTTAGGGTCAGGATTGCCTTTAGGGTTAGAGTCGAGTGCATTTAGGGTTAGGCTTAGTGTTGAAATTGACGATTTAGTGTTAGGGTTCTAATCGATCACATTAGGGTTAGAGTTATGTTTAGAATTCAGTGCATTTAGGGTTAGGGATAAGGTTTGGATGACGGTTATGTTTAGGTTGAGGGTTAGAATCGAGTGCATTTAAGAAAAGTGTTAGGGTTACAGTTAGGGTAGGGTTAGCTTTTTTAAAATCGACGGTTAGGGTTAGAGTCAGGGTTAGGGTTAGCGTTAGGGTTAGGGTTAGGGTTTGTGTTGGTAGAATCGAAGTTTAGGGTTAGGCTTATGGTCAGCATTGCCTTTTGGATTAGAATCGAGCGCATTTAGAATTAGGGTTAGTGTTGAGATTGATGATTTAGTGTTAGCCTTAGAAACGAGCACATTAGGTTAGAGTTATGGTTAGAATCCACTGCATTTAAGCTTAGGGTTAGGGTTAGGGGTTATTAGGGGTCAGGATTAGAATCGAGAGAATTTAAGGATACTGTTAGGGTTAGAGTTAGCTTTAGGGTTGGCTTTCGTAGAATTGAGGGTTAGGGTTAGCGGTAGGGTTAGGGTTAGAATAAAGCGCATTTTTATTGTTAGGGGTTGGGTTAGGGTTAGGGTTAGAGTGCATATAGAGGTAGGGATAGGAGTAGGGTTAGGATTAGGGTTAGGGTTTGTGTTGGTAGAATCGAGGTTTAGGGTTATTCTTAGGGTCAGGATTGCCTTTTGGGTTAGAATCGAGTGCATTTAGGGGTAACAGTTAGTGTTGAGCTTGACGATTTAGTGTTAGGGTTAGAAATGAGCACATTAGCATTAGAGTTATGGTTAGAATCTAATGCATTTAGGGTTAGGATTAGGGTTAGGGTTATTAGGTTCAGGGTTTGAATCGAGGAGCATTTAAGGATCGTGTTAGTGTTAGAATTAGGTTTAGGGTTAGCTTTCATAGAATTGAGGGTTAGGGTTAGGTTAGGGTTCGGGTTCGGTTTAGAATCAAGCGCATTTTAAGTGTTAGGATTGGGGTAGGCTTACAATTAGAGTGCATTTAGGGGTAGGGGTAGGAGTAGGGTTAGGATTAGGGTTACGGTTTGTGGTGGTAGAATAGAGGTTAGGGTTAGGCTTAGGGTCAGGATTGCTTTTTGGGTTAGAATCGAGTGCATTCCGGGTTAGAGTTAATGATGAGATTGACGATTTAGTGTTAGGGTTAGAATCGAGCACATTAGGGTTAGAGTTATGGTTAGAATCCACTGCATTTAGGCTTAGGGTTATGGTTAGGGTTATTAGGGTCAGCATTAGAATCGAGAGCATTTAAGGATAGTGTTAGGGTTAGAGTTAGGTTTAGGGTTAGGTTTCGTAGAATTGAGGGTTAGGGTTGGGGTTAGGGTTAGGGTTAGTATTAGGGTTAGAATCAAGCGCATTTTTAGTGTTAGGGGTTGGGTTACGGTTAGGGTTAGAGTGCATATAGAGGTAGGGATAGGAGTAGGGTTAGGATTAGGGTTAGGGTTTGTGTTGGTAGAATCGAGGTTTAGGGTTATGCTTAGGGTCAGGATTGCCTTTTGGGTTAGAGTCGAGTGCATTTAGGGTTAGGCTTATTGTTGAGATTGACGATTTAGTGTTAGGGTTATAATCGAGCACATTAGGGTTAGAGTTATGGTTAGAATCCAGTGCATTTAGGGTTAGGGTTAGGGTTAGGGTTAGGATTAGGGGTAGAATCAAGCGCATTTTTAGTATTAGGTTTGCGGTTAGGGTTACGGTTTGAGTGCATTTAGGGGTATGGGAGGAGTTGGGTTAGGATTAGTGTTAGGGTTTGTGTTGGTAGAATCGAGGTTTTGGGTTTGGCTCAGGGTCAGGAGCGCATTTTGCGTCATATTTCAGAGCAGTTAGGCTAAGGTTAGTGTTGAAATTGATGATTTAGTTTTAGCGTTAGAATCAAGCACATTTAGGGATAGAGTTATGGTTAGAATTCGTTAGGGGTACGGTTATTGTTAGGGTTAGGG